>NW_015971176.1:0-65896 GCF_000769745.1 Penicillium expansum
GGGGGGGGGGTTCGCATTTGCATCGTCCATCCAATCCCCGAATTCCCCCATGGTCTACAAGTACAGCCTCCGCTTCATTCTTGGAACCTCACTACCTACCCTGGAAACGCCCAGGGAACCAATTCTGCTCATATCCTGCGACTGGACGACATCAATATCACGTCCCAGTTCAACAAAAGTTTCCATTGGACATCGATTCACACCTTCACCCTTTGCTCTGCTCTTTCCATCTTCTCACGCCTCCCTTTCGCTTTCTTTTGAATTGCTCTTGCTATATAATGTCCCCTCTGAGCGCTCTCCATCATTGTCACATACGCAGCCTTCCTCGCCCTTTCTACCTTGTCACACTATTATCTTCCCTGAACCCTGAACCCTAAAACGTCTCTCTCGGTCATGACTTGATGTACATTTATTATACCCAATTTCCTATAGGATCATTGACTGATACCGTTTCATTATACCTTATTCATACGTCCAATGTTCTCAAGGGTGCTTTCTCTTTTCTTACCTTGGTGGAACAGCAAGCCCCGAATCACTCAACTGCTACAAATATGACCGAGTCATCTGAAAGCTCCTCTGAAAGAAAGCTCTTCCAATTGTTGAAACACTTGGCACCGGCTTAATGAGATTCTGCGGGTGTTATAGATCGTTGCTTACCCTAGTCCTTCAAGGTACGGTGGACACCTTGGTCTAGCGGTTTGATAGCTTGCAGTGTATTTCTTATCCCTCAAACCGCTTTCCTTGGTGTTTGCCTGCCTTCCATATCACCTGGACCCGGCGTGCCGTTCTGATCGCCGGTCAATTCAGGGGATGACTTTTTTATTTCTCTCAACCTGGAGTGAAGTTTTGGCTACAATCTTTGTATTGCTACACCTTTTCCATCCTCGCAACATACAATCGCTCTTCCTTATTTCCAAAGCAATGTGTTGAGACGGTCACACGGCCTTGCTACCTTAATATCTTGTTTGCCAGGCCTCTCATAGCTATTTAGGTGGCTTCCTGTTTGGCGTGAGAGAACTAATCCTTCTTCTCCTCTGTTTTCTCCATAGTAGTCAGGACCCAATGCTCAACCACTACTTTCTTTTTTATCGAGTCTCTGTCTGTGTAATATTTGGAATTAGCCAGCGGATAAGATTAATTATATGCATACAACTCAAGATGTGGATCTTGTGGATCCATATCCCGCAGGCATACCAGGTTCCACCTGGATACCTAACGCCAGGAACGGGCACGACTTGATAGTTAATGGTTCATACATGTAGTACATAGAGTGTCTCTCAACAATCAACCCGACATCCAGCCTTCCACGGAACCTCCTCGGCCCTCACGACAGTCTCCAACCCACCAGCCAACTCCCCAGCACCTCCAACTCCAAGCTCGTCCCCCTCCACATCCTCCCCCCACGGTAAGGCATCAACATCAACCTCCCACCCCAGCAAACACCGCAGTATAACCCCAGCACCAGCCTTACTCATAACAACATTCATTTCCTTACATCTCTCATCACAAACACACTCCACACATCCCTGCGGCGAAAGACAAGAACAAGCCTCGATACGCGCAACCGCCCGCCGAAGAAGCAACCCAATAAACTCAAACGCCTTGCTAGCGATCCCAGAACCACATGACCCACCTTTTGCATCGTAGAAGGTAAGTCGAGCAGGTCTCTGCCGCGAAGGCGGTTTAAGCTTCTCCTCGAACTCAATGGGCACGTTGGCACGGCGCAGCGGCCTGCCTAGCTCTTTCTTCGCGACTTTGCATTCTGTGCGAACGTCACCGGGCGAAGAGACGACAAAGGAGGGTAGGAGGGAGAGCACGGCATGTTCAGCGGCGTGAATGGCCGCGGCTATGTTTAGCCGGTGCGATTGTAGGATGTCGATAGCTCGTGTTGGGACATCGAGCCACATACCCTTGGTAAGGCGGTCGATAGGCGGGTTATCAACGGCGACGGCATCTAGGACGCGGCCGCGTTTATCGATTTTAAAAAAGCCGTAGACTACGGCGTGGATTTGGATTGCGCCGAAGAAGGCACGTGAGGCGGAGGGGTCATTGCTGACTAGTCGCATTGCTTCGGTTTCGACGGGGTCGATGTCGGTGAAGTCGCGTTGCATGGTATTCCAGTCGACTTGAACACGGACAACGCGCGCTAGGAAGGATTCGGTGTTTAGTTCTTTGACGAGATAGGTTGTGCCTTGGTGAAGGAAGATCCCGCCTTCGTAGATTGTGAAGAAGGCGCGCGAGGCTTCGACTTCCTCTAGGACTATGTTGCGGTTGTTGGTTGTGTCTATCACGGCGAAGTGTTGGTCTTCGGTGTCGCGGATTGAGACGCTGCGGGAGGGCTGTGGGCGGAAGCGCGGGTGGCAGTGGTAAAAGCCGAGTGGATCTTTAGTGAGGCGGGTTGGGGCCAGGGCAAGGAGCTGTTGTCCGAAGTAGATGCTGTCTTCTTCGGGGCGGATAGGCATTTCAAATGCAGCACATTGGACGTGGCCTTCGAGTATAAGTTCGTTGGATAGATCGATCTGTAGCTCGCAATTTGGCCGTGTGAATATTTCATCAGGATTCTGCATGTAGTGTTGGTCGGTTGGGTATCTGTCCCCGACTAGAACGGATAGGGAGTCCTTATTACGTCGTCCAGCGCGGCCGCTTTGTTGTCGTAGATTGGAGATCGAGTATGGGAACCCCATGGTGATCACTGCATCCAGGGATCCAATATCAACGCCCAGTTCCAGGGCGTTGGTAGCCACGATTCCCATCAATTTTCCCTCGAACATTTCCTTTTCGATTTGACGTCGATCTTGAGGGCTATAACCGCCTCGGTAGCCCATTACTAGGTTACCGATCTCTGTTCGTTCGAGTCTATCAAACTCGGCGCGCACGCCTTGTAAGAGAATCTCACATAGCTTCCTAATTCGACAGAAGGCAATAACTCTCACGCCCCTGAGGATCAGCTGGCAAAACAGCCTTGCAGTCTCAGTGACAGTGTCAGCGCGCCCAGAGGAAGGATCTTTGGGATCTTTGAATGGCGTATTCCAGCAAACAAACTCCTTGCGACCAGAGGGAGATCCATCGAAATCGACGAGTTTCACATCCTGCACCCCAAAGACAGACTTCATGTGATCCTCCGGGTTTGCAACAGTGGCAGAGCAAGATATGAACTTGACATGACTATTACCCACCGCAGCACAGATCCTGCGGAGGCGTCGCATGATAAAAGCGACATGAGACCCAAACAGGCCGTTGTAGACGTGCAGTTCGTCAACAACGACGAACTTCAGATTCTTCAAAAAGGTGCGCCATGAACTCTCCTGTGGTAAAATTGTGATATGAAGCATGTCGGGATTGGTAAAAATAATCCGCGCCTCATCACGGATCAAGTTCCGACTCCCCATTGACGTGTCCCCATCGAAGGTTTCAACCATTGTATGTTGCAGCCCGTTCATATATTGAAGTAGATCCATCATGCTGCGGCGCTGATCTTGTGCCAGAGCTTTAGTGGGGAAGATATACATCCCCCTGCTCTCCGGGTCTTTTTCTAGCTCGTGCAGCATGGGGACTTGATAGATAAGGGATTTTCCCGAGCTCGTCGACGTCGACACAATCACATTATGGCCGTCGTATAGGTGGTTGATTGCCTCTGTTTGATGAGCATACATTTGGGTGATTCCTTTTGTGTTATACAGAGCATTGACAAGGTCCTGCGAGAGCTGGAATGTCAAATCTCCGTAGACAGGAGACTGGGCTTCGAATACTCGATGACCTTCCGGCACAATCTGTGCATGATACCAATCCATCTCCCGAATCTCTACAATGATTTCCTCAATGGACTTTCGCTCCTTGGGGATTGTTGCTGGCGGCTTCGCCGCAAGAGGGGTATTTGTCCCGCTGCTTGGAGGGGTGGGTAGGAACGCATTCTTTTCTTGTTCAAGAACATTCACTGGATCAGTGTTTTTGTCCTCACATTGAACCAAAAATGCATTTAGAGCATCTGAAAACTTGGCATTTCGTTTTTCAATCAAGCCCAGCATCTGCTTTTGGCTGTAGACGGGCATTTTCAGATCATCGTCTTTCATGCGACGTATAGGTTTCATAGGTTCCCCAGTCTTCGGGTTCATTACTTCCCGCTTCAGATCACCATCCATAAACTCAAATAGCAGAACTTGCTTTGTGTCGTCTAGATCGTCACTTCTGGCGTCTTCGGCTGTGTCCATGTCTGCCGCAAATGCGAGACTAGATCGCTTATGTAACCCATACTGAGTTATCTCTTCATCTCCAGCAGTCATTACTTCCAACTTGGCCTCGTCCACATATTCGAACCGGACCGCTCCGGGGACTATGACTTTCACGCGTGCCACATCCTCAACAGTGAGTTCCCGCCCTTGACCAAGTTGAGCTTGGACTGCCTTTTTAATGTTGTCAAATGTGGTGGCAAAGTGCTTTCGCGTGCAGCAAAACGTATAAACGAGATTCAAGGCGCGATGGGTTTGCGAGAGGCGCTTAAAGGCATCTGGCAATGGCGCAGATGGAGTTCGCTTCGCGGGCTTCGACGGCTTTGAGGTCGTTTTTTTCCCTTTACCCTTTTTTTTAGCAGCTGTAGGTTTGGTAGAGCCGCCTATCTGTACATTGGGTTCATTGGGGGAAGGATCGGCCGTGGTCGAGGGTGTTTGATCGGCAGCGTCTTGGGGCGACGCGTTTAAAGGTGGAGGCACATTGGGCTCGAAGCCGCGATCGCATTCATGGCCTCGTTTCCGTTTTAGCGATGAGGCTTGCAGTGGTATTGACAAGGAGCCCGTCATGTCGAAGCTCCATAGTGCTCTATGTTGCAGTTGAAATCGATAAAGTCCAAGTTGACGGGAAACGCGAAGTCACGTGCGCCAATATCACCTAAAATGGCCATTGGTTCCATGGTTCCAAAGCTGGTCAATGCTTGCCTAGGTCCTCTATACTATAACCTTAAATCCTTGTTCAATTGGTTATTACTAGCCTGCATTGAAGGGTTTGGCGGAATTGAAGTTGTTAGCAAAGGCTGATATGCCACTGTGCTGTCGGCACCCGAGTGGTGAGTGCTGGGGCCGTGTATGAAGACCTATAGGACTCAGGGTTCAAAACTCCGTTTGTAGGTGAGAATTGATGCCTGAATGCCTTGTTTAGCACCGCCTTTTACACCGCTCTATAGTTACAGTGTATGGTAAATTTATTAATACTACTCACTCCGTACAACCGTCAAAAATGAAGCTTTTGGCCCTACACAAATGAATCTATCTTCATATAAGAATAGTCGGCCGCATTTGCGGCCTTGTGATGTCTTTTTAGATGGTCTTCTGAGATGGTATTTTGAGATGTGTTTTTAGGATAATTGTTCGAGATATCAAAAGCTTCATTTTTGGACTTAAACGCGACCAGAATCAGTGTACTTTGATTATGAAGATATGTCTAATAGCAATTCAGGTATCTTAAATCTTCTGCCGTTCTAAAGTCAGGCATTCAGGCACTAAACCACCTACAAAAGGGGGTTTGAACCCTGAGTCTCATCAGTCTTCGTAGGCCGTGTAAGTTGTACATGTATATCGTCCATCATGTTCGTCGTAGTTAATACTCCGAGGTATATCTACGTTTTAACCACACATATTTGACGACTTCGCCCATAGGAGTCTCCATTAATCGGTGGATTTTCCTTAGGCCATTTTGCGTTTTATGTACAGCAGTACTTTCTAGTCCCTGTAGCCCGTGGTCCAATCTTTCCAATTACAGCTGGTAGGGCCGGGTTGCAGCTACCTTCTAGCTCATCTCCCAGAAAAATTATCTTTTCATATCCTCGCGGTACTTCTCCACCTGTCCTTCTACTTCAAATTTCACCTGTGAATAATTAGTGATAAAGCCTTTTGATTTAGAATCCTTGGAACACGTACGAGGTATCCATTCTCCGTCGGAGACTCGCAGCCAATACAACGCGCTTGGCCAACGTATTCCACCTTATTGAAGTTGTGGATCATGTACTTCATGATTATATTACACCCGTGGCATATGAATGTGTAATCTTCTCGGTGGACTAGTCTTGGTGCAAATGGGAATTCCATATCGCGTTGTTCGAGGACATGTTGAAGGACGTACTGAAGGACGTATTGAAGGACGTATTGAAGGACGTATTGAAGGACGTATTGAAGGACGTATTGAAGGACGTGTTTGAGTGAGTGGTAGAATGATTAGTGCGGTGAAATATAGTAGACATATCAAATAAATTATGTATGTATGCGCCCCCTGTATTTAGCGACGTATGACTCCTCTATGTATAACGAGGAATCTTTAATTTATCTTTGACATATTTTCGTATTTTTAGTCTATATGGTGCAAAACGTCTTTAACCAGAAGGTCGCGCAAGCCCGCTCTCAGGCCAGTTCTGCCTCAATCAAACTCTCCGCAACGCCCGGATATGTGTAGATATTGACCACCTTCAATCCAACTTGGGCAAGTATGTCTCTCCAATCAGCCTCTGTTCTTTCTCTCACAGCAAAATGCGCTAACATCATCATATCCATATTAGTCGCAGCAAGTGTAGGTTTTGCTTCACTAATCACAATCTCGTTGAACAGGACCCGTGAATAACCCTTCTTTAAAGCCGGAACAAGATTCTCCAGGATCTTGACGCCATCTTCATCACTCCAATCGTGGAGAATAGAATGAAGAGAGTATGCGCGGGCATCCTTGATAGGCTGTGGCGTAAAAAAGTCGTGAGCTTGCGCTTCAAAAGCTCGCTCCATACCATTGGCCACCACACCAGCGATGACAGGTTCTCGGTCCTGGAGCACAATCCTACCCGAGCAAGGGCTATTCTGCGCAGCAAAGGTAGCCACATCATGACCATTTCCACCACCAACGTCGAAGAGAAGAACATCGCTAATAGAAGCATCGAAGCCCGTAGTTAATCGCTCAGTCACAGGGTAGAACTCATGCCAATTTGGCTTACCCACGCGGTAAGCACTCATAAAAGAGCCAAAATGATGGAGATGCGGTGGTGTCGCGACAAGCCATTCAAAGAACGGGAGGTTGGTTTTATGCGCCTCTTGAAACGGGCCGTCAGTTCCACCAAGAGTAGGAGAATTATATTCTGACTTCTTGAAATATTCCGGAAACCCATTAAATGAAGGGCGTGCGACATCATAGCAGAAGCTGATGCTGTGTTGATAGTTCTCTGCTGTGAGGCTGTTGCTTAGCTTTGTGGCGTATAACGCTCCGTCGTGGAATGACACGAGGTTCATTGCCACAAGATGTCTCGTTAGACGTTGTAGGAGAGTACTGTCAATCTGGGTCTTCTGGGAAAATACTGACGGGGTGAGTCCCGCATCTCCCGCTTCCTTGAGGTATTGGAAAAGCTTAACATCGACGGCGAGACGGATAATAGCACTTTGAGCTGGCTATCGTAGATCTCTCATTAGCATTGTAAGCAAACTAAGCTTTCAACGATGTTGTATTTTCTCACCTCTGCCCAGAAGGTGCGCTGAACGAACTCGCTTGGGATTTCCAAAGCTGAAATCAGCGCGCGGCTTTGATCAATCAGAATTTCTCTTGACGCGGCTTCATTATTGTCCAATGCCACGCGTGAATTGGCAATTCCATCCAGAATTGCAGAGACAGATGGGGAAGCCATGAGGATATTTGGTGTTGAGTAGGTGACAATTGATCTCAAGTACGGAGTACGAAGGGTATCAAATGTCCCTTGAACAGAGAATTGTGCATGCTGGAGGACCTACTTGCCCCTCTCCCCATTGTTGCCCATTCTTTCCAGGGTTAGTCTTGTGCTAGTTGGAGGCTAAGGAGACGGATGAAATTATCGCTCACCCGGGGACCCTCTAAGTGCCGCCTTTAACCAACCAAGTTCTAGACATACCTTAGCGTTATTACAAAGTACTAAGAGGGCGGAGCATGAACTAAGAGACGCTATGAGCCGACCGTTTAGCTCGCTAAGCGTGACAGGTTTCACATCCATGTAGATTTAATTTGAGAAAATTACCCTACGTACGCTGTACGGAGAAAACAGTTGAACCGTGCCTAAATTACCTAAAGCTTAGCAGCTTGTGCCAATTTGTTCACAGCGAGGAAGTCCCCATCCAATCCAAGGCCGCGGGTTTATCCACCATTTCCCTTCTATTCTTTAACACGTATCGCCCTTCGGGTGTGCTAACATATAGATATCTATTTGATGACTATACAATATACAATATACCTAGGTAGGCACAACGGAGGCAGAGATAATAGGGGTACGCACTGTCACCTGGAGCCTTTACCTACGGTGGAGTACGGGGTACTTAGACCCCACTTACAATAGGGTGCACATGTACGGAGTAGGTACGGAGTATTTACCAAGGTTATACAGAGTATTTGGGGAATGAATGCGCATATACCCTCAAGACCATTTCTAGATCACCAACGGTGATGGATAAAATCGAAATATAACTTTCTCGGTATAGTAATCTCCCTTGCTGATCTATTAATGTCGAGTAAACTTGAAATATTCGAAGTGATGAAGTGGTGCTTTCCTAATAGCTCGCCTCCCGATAGTTAATTGATCACTGTCGCTCATGGGCCCATATTTGTACATGGATTTTTATGACATGAATAAGCTGCGATTGACCTCGGAACCTAGGGGTTCATCGGAAATACCAGTCGATACACACACAAACAAACCTGCTAGTACTTAATAACCAGTACAGTTTACTCCGTACATGTAGGCACATCAATTTACATGGATTCTTTCAAATTTAGGCGTCTTGGAACTTGTTTGCTGCGCTGAATTGCTTCCAGCTACCTTTTACTCTTAAAATGCGCTGTTTGAGGCTCTCTTCTCGACCAATTCCTCTCGGATATATAATATGGACTAAAATCCTTGACCATGGCCTCCTTCGACACAGATTTTAATCATAATGAGAGTCGAGCGGCGGAGATCAATACTATTGGGTGGGCCTTCACAGGCGTTGCAATCGCAGCGGTTTCCTTAAAGCTGTTCGCCCGAATTGATAGCAAACGGTTTGACTGGGATGACTTTTTTATTTTCTTCTCACTGTTAAGGAAACCCTCAAAACCTCGCGAGGCATGACTAACACTGTGAACTATATAGGCTCTCAGCATCATTGCTACAGCATTCGTGTCATATTCAGTTACCCTTGGTCTGGGCCGGCACACTGCAACTGTAGTTGCTGAACATGGCATTAAGAGATACGAACAAGCAGCCTACTGGCAGATTATGGGATTTTACTTTCAATATAGGTGTGTCTTACCTATTTTCAATGGAGTAAATCGGGTACTAAAACTGATATATGTAGGAGCGTTTAGCTTCCCCAATATCTCGATTGCAATCTTGATCGTTCATCTGCTTGACCCCAACCCACTTCGTGCACGACTATTGTATGCCATGGTCGCTTTACAGGTCATATTGGCCATGATCTCCGTTTTTATTGTCTTTTTTCAGTGCAAACCCACAGCAAGACTATGGAACTCTTCCATTGAGGGCACATGTTGGAGCCCGGATATTTTCAATGACTTCTCCTATTTGGTCAGCGCATATACAACTATGACGGACATTGTTTTGGCTATTGTACCAATTTCTGCTTTTTGGAAACTACAAATGCCATTTTCAACAAGACTCAGTGTTTGCATTATGATGGGATTGACACTGCTTTCCGCGATCGTCACAATTGTTAAAGCAACATATTTAAAACTATTCACTGACCACACTGATCCTCGTTAGTGCACATCCCTCGATTTTTTACTTAGTTTAGCAGCTAATATTAGGCAGTTTTCAAGGTGGTGCCATTGGTTCTGTGGGGGCTGTAAGTATTACCCACGCCTGTTTACCAACTGCGCTAACCTCCAGCTTAGGATCGAGCAAAACGTTGTCATTGTCGCCGCTTGTATCCCGACACTCCGCCCCTTATTCCGCAAGGCATTCAAATCTAATACTAACTCTTCTGGTGAAGCCAGCTCACAAAGAGGAACTGAATCCGGCTTCAGGCTCTCATACAATTCCATACAATCTCGCTCTAAGCGGACACTGTCGGTAACGGAATTACCCCTCAAGGACATGAAGCCACAATCCATTGATGCCGAGAGCAGTAGTAGCCAGTCTGGCATATGGCGGAGGAGAGAGGTTATAGTGGAGAGCGATGACGATAGGTCTCTTGGAAGCGGCGTTGGAAAGCAAAATATGTAGGACAAACTCAATTGATTTCAAAGCCTATTACGTTTCCGACATCGTCTAGCGGAGACTATACTTGGAATATTAAAAGAGGACTTCCAGTAGGCTTTGTAGCTTGCTAACTAATAAAATTATGGCTACGATGGAAAATAGTCCTAATAAATCAAAGCACTGAATCTTATTCTTAATACGTACATCTATAGCTCTATTCTGTATAGTGGAATGGTCTCTTTCTTAGTGTGTTTACAGTAGAAACCTGCCACTCTCGAACAGATCGTTGGTTTTCTTGAGTGAAGGGTCCTCTCTTTCATAAGCTTAAGTCTACATTTTTTTTGTCTCCTCTATGCTCATTACGATGTCTCCTATGTCTGTCATGCTGTTATGAGCCAATACATTACAACTCCACAGGAAATTTTCGTGTTAATAGCCCGTCAACAAGCGTCTTTCAATGCCCTATCCTCGCGTTGTGGGGGAACGTCAGCGGATGAGATAATTCGCTCGTAAGCATCGACAAGTGATAAAGTGAGTAGCCCTTCTTATGGACCATATTGTCGAATTGATTGATCTCCCTATTTCTAGCAAGGAGGTTTATATTATATAGAACCGGATTTTATAGATTGAACATAATAGGAAGATGATATCCGATATCGAGGCACGTTGGAGTAAGATATATAATTCCCTTTCTAGCTATTTTACGTTATTTTACAACCCTTGGCTTTAGTGGGTAGGGCCTACCTTTTACCGGCCACTTTATTATTTGATCGCGATAACTATTATTTCTGCCATCAGAGAGTTTATAAGTATAGTTCGAACGTTTCACTAATAACGTATCTATGAGGATCGAGAAGTTCGTGGTAAATTCCGCGAATGGTTAAGACCTATCGGTCGACGGACTCGCGAGTCGCTTTCTCCACGTAAAAGGACGAAGCACATAGAATCCAACAGTTTGAACGCTCCTTCCACTATCAAACAACCAGACGCCTTGCACTTCTTACTGTTTTCTTAGCTCTAGGAGTTTTTATTCTAGCTTCTTGCTCTTACATATCGATAAATTCCAACTTCGAATTGGGGCGCTAGGTTTTGTTCAATCTCATACTGTAGTCTGACACGTTTGAATTATAATATGATAATGATGATGAATCTTCTCCTGTATCGACTATCACCACTCTAACAGACTAGCGACGTTACTCTGAATCTCCACGAAATCGGGCCACAAAGCGATAAATAGCAGTGATCATCGATCCATTAGTCGTTCGTCGATTTCTAATTCGTTGACCGTCAATCTTCGATTATCTTCTTATTACTGACCGTTCTAATCTAAAGGATCTAAATAGGACTTAAGAGGTTTCACGACCTCGGGAAACCCGCACCAGGGATATCTCATCAGTATTTCGATCTGAGTCTACTGCCTGGGACACCTTCAGGCTTAGGGGCCACTTGCCCCCTTCTGTGCTATCACCAAGTTGCGAAAATCCAGATCCAACTTTTACATGGTGCGGAGTATTGCCATACCTTGGACGAGGTAATTGTTTTGAAGTCGAATCAGTGGTGTGTTGGCGACGTAGGATTTTGGAAATCAAAGGCCAAACAGAAGGAAGGCAGGCAGCGATGATGATGATGCCACTTTCGAGAATTGTCCAAATCCCAAGCTTGACAGAAGTCCCTATTAACTTTAGCTGAGGTTGAAGCGTAGTGACTTTTGTAAAACGTACAGGTCGGATCGGCAAAGGCACTTTCTTGGAAAAAGATAGTCATGCGAAGAATACTTGCGACAGTTCCCCTATTAGCAGTATCAGAATCCCTCCAAACAGCAATACGTTCTGAATACTCACAAACTTCCCAACAGGAAGACGCCGGTCAAGGCCACTTTTTGGCCAATGTGAGTGTGAAGTCTCCAGACATATGGCAGCGGCATCACCAAGATCAAAACATCGGTTATGATATTAGGAGGCGAAACAAAACGGAAGAATGCCTGCTGGTTGAAGCATGAGCCTCCAACGATGGTTTTATCCCATGCGTATGCGATTGGCGAGCATTGGAAGATTGCAGCGAGCAAAACTCCAATTCCATGGCCTAGCACAACTGCACCCAAGATATAGGCAAATATACGAAACTTGCGGACGGGAAAGATGCGCACGTAGAAGAGGAGGATCGAGATCTTAGCGGGCGCTATGGTGAAAGGGAAATCGAGAATTTGATTTGCGTAGAGGCCCTAAATGACACCAGTCAGACATTTCTAACTGCCCTTCAAGTCGAATTATAACAAACCTTTTGCAAGATAACTAATTTTGATGGAGTTCGTGCTACATATTCGAGGTGATGGCCAACGCCGCCCCGCTTAGCCACTGCAGTGCTGATCAGTATCCGATCGCCAATATACAGGGCAAAGATGCCATACGGTATATGTAGAGTGCTGCCTGTGCTAAGCCAGCGATCTGTTGCAATGTAAGCACTGTACAACTCCATGGCTTTTGAACATCAGTGGTGATTCATTCATACCAAGGCTGGGATCATTAAATAGTCATCGATTCCATTTGCTACTCGCTGCATGTGTCTAGTGTAAAAGCGGGCCCCGACAACAATGATTTGTATGGAAGCAATAGCAATCGAGACACCAATAAGTTGCTGGCCGCAATATGCGACGGTGCTAGTATCTGCCATTGTTTATCACGCCTTCAACGCGTCAGTTGCGAGTGTTCAAGCCTTCGCATGACAATTACCATGTCTTTTTTTCGGGAGGAAACAGAGAATTCACACTTACCTAAGAGCAAGAGAAGAGGCATATGTAACTACCTATTAAATTACCTTGGCCAAAATAGTTAGGTTTGTCTCACTTTTGTTTTAACTAGCACTTGGCCCCCAAGTATGTAAGTGGGTCAACTAGCAGGTCTAGATTATTGTAGATCACAAGAACTGCGGACAGATCCCGCGATAACGAACACCTAGCATGTATTTGGGATGGGCGATCACCTACTCCGTATTTCGTTCCTACAAACTTTGTAGATCCTATCGGTGAAACCCAGCGTGGCCCTACCGAGCCTGAAACACGGTCACCTAAACTGGAACACCTAAACTGGAACACCGAAACTTCCACCATGTTACTTTGCAGGTTTAGGTTTTAGCTAACTTAGGCTGGATGATAACTAAAAGTACAATCTCTTGGCTACCATGTGATACTAATTTATAACTAGGGTGGATCTATTCTGTAAGCACGGTTCACACAAGGAGAACCCCCTAGGCCCATATTTGCCGGAGAGCCCGGTGCCCCTGTGTATATTTAGCGTTTATGTACTCCGTACTCCATACAACTTAAAGGCTCTAATATATCCTTTCGGAGAATTCTAGAATTTCTATGACACGGCAAGAAATTTCATTATGAGCCAAAATAAGGACATGTCTCTCTCGTCACAGATCGCTGCTTTGACCGGTAGCGTGCAGACCCAAGGCCTCGATGAGCAAGCACGCGCAGAAGCACTCAATGCTGCTCGGGGTTTATTAGCTGCCCTGGAGTCACCCATTGAGAGAGTTATTCAGGATGTAGTGATGGTATGTTGTTCGTCCAAGACTTCAAACTTCAAACCCTCCATTGCATTCCTTCAACGAGGCCTTCGAATATAGTAACTAATTTTGCATTTACAGCATTCCCCAGCATTGATGTCTATCCGTATGGGTGTTCAACTAGGCATTTTTACTCAGATCAGCCAAAACCCAGAATGCGGCGCTTCCTCTCCAGAGATTGCGGAGAAATCCGGTGCAAGCCTGATCCTTGTTGGTAAGGTTCGCCCATCGTTCACCAGAGGCATTTGTGTCAATGTCGGTGGTAGATATCTCTGCCACCTCCCTCCATTGATGAGAATATTACCATATTCAGCATGAATAATATAATTGTAATGGGCCACACGGAACTAATATAACGATTTCTCAAGACCAGATTACTCGCCTTCTCGCTGCGACAGGATATATCAAGCAAGATGGAGTACAACACTTCAAGCCCTCACCCCTTACCATGGTGATGGCAGACCCAATCATGGAAGCAACTACTCGAGCCTGGTCAGTACAGTGTTTTCATCTACACTTTTAGTCGGTTGAAGGTTTTATTGACCATACGTAGCTTTGAGATCGGCAACCTTTGCACCTCCAAAGCACCGGAATTCTTCCGCAAAAATAACAATCAATTCCCTAGCTCTGCCAAGGATACGCCTTTCCAATTAGGGTTCAACACCAATATGAACTATTTTGAGTGGCTGGGCCACAATCCTGATCTAGCCAAGGATTTCCAGCAATGGATGACACTGAAGCAGAAGACCACCCTCAACTGGTCTGACTGGTTTGACATTCAGCGACTAATCATTGATGGCTCTAACGGCAATCCTGAAGATGTCCTTATCGTTGACGTTGGAGGTGGCGAAGGGCATTATTTGCGGCAATTCCGAGAGAAATTCCCCGAGACACCTGGCCGATTGATCCTACAAGATCTGCCACAGGTCGTTTCGACCATTGAGAATCTCCCGGAGGGCATAGAGCTGACGCCGCACGACTTTTTCACCCCTCAGCCAGTCAAAGGTGTGTATGATGTTCAGATCGCATGATGCGCTTTGTGCTAATGAATATCAAATAGGTGCGCGGACATACTTCATGCACTGGATTCTTCATGACTGGTCAGACGAGCATTGCCGAGCCATTTTGGCCAATATTGTCGATGCCATGGAGCCCGGTTACTCTCGTTTAATTATCCACGAGTCCATTCTTCCGGACCTCAACTGTGATCTGCCATCTGCTTGCCTGAGCATCATGATGATGGTCCAGGTTGCTGCATTCGAACGGTCCGAGAAGCAGTGGCGGGATCTTCTTTCGTCCGTGGGACTAACGAATATCAAATTCCATCAGCCTCCTGGAAGCGGCGAGGGTATTGTTGAGGCTATTAAATGATTTGTGGAGTCAAGAGCTCTAGCAAACTGGAGTGGCCTGAGGCCAGTCAGTGGTGAAAGGGACATGGGTGGTTCCTTCCCGCTTGGCTACTTGAGGTGTATACAGAAGTGGGTGAGAAAACAAGAGGAGGGTTGAACAAAGGAAAGAGCGGAGGGACAAACAGAGAGAAGTGCAAGGAGGATAAAGAGGAACTTTCCTATATTGAACGAATGAGCCTATCCGAACGATTTTCAATGGCTGTACCCCTCTCATTTGACCCCAAGGTGATCTTATACTTTTATATTGAGTCATTGGAAAAGCTAGAAGACTTGATCCATGGATATACACTACTTTCAACTAGACTATAATAAGAGACGGCCAGAAATGACTCTAAGTGACGCCATTTCGGCCGCCCACCTGCCAACTTTCCTGTCACTCATCGTGACCTCTTCTCCCACTGTGACTTCAGCGCGATGCAGCGACTTTATTTACAGTCCAGGTCATAAGATTGAGGGCATCAAAGATGATCATCATCACCCAGCAACCACTGGACATGACGGTAAGATACTCGGCCTTGATCCTGGGACTGTCGGTGACCCGCTTGGAAAGTTTCCGCAAACATCAGACCCCGTTCATAGTGCTGAACCCCCATCATCCCCTGTGGGCCATCGAGGTCTTCATAGCCTTCTTGGGCGTCAAAGACCGCAGCGTATTGCAAGTCGGGCATGCCGATATGAATGGGAGTGGTAGGACGAGTATGGAAGCCTAGCTCACCATTCCAGGTCATGTTCTGGATCGCCAGCAACGTTCCATTCGTGATAATTAGATAGTCCCAATCTCCATTTGAGATCAAGACCCGATTGGTTGCCTCAATCAACCGAGGCAGTACATGCTCTGTGGGATTCGCGGACTCATCGTATTGTTGCTCGGGTCCTGGGTTGGCGCTAACAAAGACACTGTCAATGCTACAGAGCTCCCAGTCGATATTCTCGGGAACATGCAGAGCCTTCTTTACATCCGTGCGGTTGAAATAGGTTGCGGGACCCGGTTGATAGGCAAGGTCTGTCGGAAAGCCTAGGACATCCCATAAGAGAGGACATGTTTGGCTGATCTTATAAGGACTCCAACATGGGTTCGGAGTGAAAGCTTCGTTATAGATCATGTTGTAAATGTCGCACTCGGAGTAGTCCATTTCTTTGGGGGGCTGCACTCCAGAGGCCGGATAAGTGAAATACTCATCGAAATATTCCTTGTAGCCGCATTGTTCGTAGGTATCTTGCAGTTCCCCCATAAATGATTGGTTGAAGTTGAAAAGCTCGGCATGTTGTTGAACGAAGGGGTAAGCGGGAAGTACAGCCTGGATATAATCCCATTGGCCGATGCATGCATCATACATCAGAGCTCCTAATATGAATGAGAATGTGCGATCAATTTAATGCAGGTTCGGGGGAATTCAAAAGTCATACCGCTGACGTTGAAGTGTTCGGTATCGTTCTTGTCGAGCATGGCGGCGGATATGTAGGGCACGTACCGGCCCGCATAACTTTCACCAGTTAAGAAGATTCGAAAGTTCTTGATATCATATTCTTCTTGAAATTCTTGGAAAAAGTTCACGAAATCGGCAGCGACCTCCTCCTCGCCGGTAGCAGTCGGCGTACCGTTTGAGAACCCAACTCCAACCGGTTGGTCGACCCTAAACACCCCAGTCAGCTTATCAATTACATCCTCGGACCTGGGCACATATATCCTATCTCACTAATTGACATACCATAACATATTGGTCAAATTAACCCATGAGTACCCATTGATGACTGGTTCGTAGGTGCCGGGTTGCCAAGTAAATCGTCCGTTCTCCTGCAGAAATCCTTGCATTGAGCTACATCCCGGTCCACCATTCAGCCAAATTGTGAGATCGTTGCTTGGCTCCCCGATCTTGGGCTGGAATATGTAAAACAAGGAAGCATCTTCACGGACGGGCATGAATCCCGAGTACATTTCCCCCAATTCGAAATGAACATCTGGTAAGCTCTCCACCACATGAGCTGTGGAAAGATTACATTTGGTTAGTCGAAATCGAAGGGATGGACGGGAGTAAAGCACACATTTGGTCTTGTTGGTTAAAAATCGATAGTTTGATGTATCAATCGGTTCAGAACTACGAGTATAGTGGGTAAAATGTGTGGAAGGGCGTCGAGTCAGCTGTTTTGCTTTGCCGCCATTGGCGAGAAGCGCGATCGTCAGCACTGCCGCTGTGATAGATTGACCGAACATCTTAGCAGTTCCCGTATAGAGATCGCGTATATTCACAATGCAAAATCTCAATCGGCCCTAGTGGGCGGAGTCAAGGAGAGGCTACTCTTATACACCAACATGCCAGCTTCCCCTGTATTGGTATGAGAATCGCGGCCCTTGGTTTCTTTTTCCTAGTCCTGCAATAGGAGTCCACTTTCCAGGGGATCGGCAGTCCTACATACTACATATATTGTTCTATAGTCGAGCCAAGAATTTGCGTTCCGGGATTGATTTGCCATAGTTAAGAGCGCTAAGGCTACCTAATTACGTTAGGTCCCGCTTGATTTCACAAACTTTCTTTTCCATCGAACCTACCTGCCACGTGACTATCATAACCCTATCATTCTATTGGCTTAGCCATATTTCCCGCCTTTTTAGTCGGCATTCTGCCGGCTATAAACCTCCCGACGTTCCCAACCCCCGATTACATAATCGGAAATGACTCGCCTGTTGAGGAACCTCGTCAGTTCCGGAGGATTTACTCTCCGACGATCATTCGATTTCAATGGGGTTTGAGTGGATGTGCTCCGTACAGAGACATAAAATCTACTAATGGACCCGAAAGTGGGTTTATATTCCAGACCCCGGTATTTCTTCGGCAATTTACTGGGGTGATATGTGTATCTCAATGAAAAGGGAGCTAGGGATACTCTATGTTGTGTATAACTCTATGTGAACACTACCATTCTGTGCAGGACAAATTATAGAATGCGAAGATGGGCTTTATATCAGAACGGATAGATCATCCTTTGTGGAATCTTGGCAGTGGTTATTGGGTGGGGGGTGGTGGCTGAGTGTCTCACGTCTCCAGGGCTTAATGATAAATAATTAGAACTCTAACTTGAAATGTATGTTATACACGTATCAAAGCATTCTCAATCATAGAACAAATTTCAGGGTGATATGAGTCCACTATGTAGCCATTGAAGCTACATCTACTCCGTACATAAAGTAATTTTTGTCCAAGTATCACCTAGGTAGGGGGATGGCCACAGGCACGGATGGAGAAGTGGTGCCTTGTGTGTGGATATGCACTACGTTGCCTTGACCTAGTTATGCATTATTAATGCATTGGTAATCAATTATAAGGTTAAGCGGCATTTGATGAGTCTTTAATGGTATCTTAAAGTCTGATCTTACTCCGTACATATGTTGTAGTATATTGATGCGGTAGGTCCCTGATTATGCATAGAAATTCCTTGTACATTTTATGCTTTTCCCCGCCTTCACATACCTCTAAACAGAGATATAGGAAAGACATTCTAAAAAGACCACCCAAAAAAGACACCACAAGACCGCATGAGCAGCCGACTATTCTTTTATGTACTGAATGTGCATCTTTTGTTATACAAGTGATGACATACAGGACTAGTAGTATGTAATGCAATGAGGCAACCCATGCTCCATAAAATTTTGGCAGAGATAGTGCTCTTCCTAGCATATTTAGAAGCCCAATTTTAATAAGCAAAAATAGAAAAGAAAAGATAAGAAATCATACTGATCTAAGTATATTCCCCACAGATGCAATGATCCTGCCTCTGATACCGAATGTTTTATAACATACCTTGGCAATCTCGACAGTTTTGCCCTATATTTAACATCTGCGTGTCATCAAAAACATCGTCTTGACCGCACTCAAAGTCAGAGTCAGTCCAAACAAATTCTGTCTTGAGAAGTCATTTCGAGACTGCTGAGCTGGTCTTGAGACTGAACAGGCTGTATCGCATTAATGTTGGAATTTGGCGCCAGTAGTATCCTCATCGCTTGAGGTTGTTTTGATGCAGTCATCAAAATCTCGTGCCTTCGGGAAACATATGGTCTATGAGACCCTCCGGACAAGCGTCCAAAACATGGTAAATAATTATTAGTTCCAGCCTCCCCTACACGACAGAATGCAATGACTATGGCGTGATAGGGGCGCGCCGTTTGATGCGAGGAATTTCACCACTCTTCTATTGGAGTGCTTCACAGCAATGTCGAGTGCGGACTCCCCGTTGTGAGAAAAAAAGATCGATAGTAGGGTCCAGTAGTATCTTAGGATATAACGCTACACCGGAGCTAGTGGAGGAGATGGAGAGTATAACCTGTTTGGCCTCTACGGCGCTATATTCTCTATTGGGATCCTATTAGAATTAGTTGTTTGGGGAAATTCAGGGACTCTTGTTGCTATTCGATGGTGTTAGAATTTCGGGTCTCTCTGAGCTCAAATGCTTTAGGTCTCCCTCTGCTGCTACCTAGCCCAGAGGTGACCATATCTCCGGACCCCCCTCCCTAGTCAGGCAGCAACCCCAAAATTCATTCAATTTGATCCCTGGCAGCTCTGGAACTTTCCAGTCAGGGTCTATGCCAGCATCCAGCGTGAACTGTATAGCCTTGGTGTCAATGCATTTGATTGCACTTCCAAAGGGACTTTCTGCAATTGCTCCAGCTGGCATTTCATGTTTCCTATATAGTAAATTGCGCAAGCTTGCAATATTGTCGAGTCCAGACATGCCAAAATTCTTCAACATGAATTCCTCTTTGACATAGGGGTCTATGTCCTGCATAGAAATTTTGTTAGACAAAAGATAGAGAGCTATTTGAATAAACTCCTGTAGCTTCAAGTCACTGCTGCTGGAAAGCTCCCGGGAGGTAGCAGCGTGCCAACCATCGTATTCCTATGGCATTACAATGCTCGGCGTGGCAGCCGTTTGGGGACAACCTTGTAAAAGAGTTTGACTCTACTGTGTAGCCCATGCAACCATTGAGCCTAAACTGGAAAGCGAATCCTTCTCGACATAGTGACTAGGACGAGTCATGACCAGAGAAGCGGAAGGATCTATCTCTGATTGGGAAATAAAATTTTCTAGAAATGATAAGTATTTGGTGGATAATAATATAGATGGGTATTAAGTATGCTCACCTTTGGTGTTGTATGGGGAAGCAGACTGAGAACTTGAACCCGGGGGAAATTTTTAGGCCATTGTAGCTGCAACGCAGGCAGTGCAGAGGAGTAGATCAAACCACCTTCTGGCATTTTAGGAGAATCCCCTGTGTCGCATTAGAAGACTGAGAACCCACTTCGCGAATTGCGTTTCATACTGGCTCTTGCTATATAGGGTTATTTAAGGCAAGTGCATCAAGGTGATAGGAATTTATATGTATACCTTATGCAAACCCCATGTACCGCTCCCATGGTTTGGACCGCCTCCTTCAGCGATTTGTCTTGGTGGATATAGAGGCGCTCGACTTCAGCCCTATGGGTCTCCTAATCTAGGTTCGCCATGATTGTTCGCCGATCGTTCTGAAAGAATATAAAATATTCCTGATTCAATATCGGTGGAAAGGTATGCAGAAGACTAAAATTCCTTATTCAGCAAGTAGAAATTATAGTAGATTCAACCCTCTGAAAGATTGATCTGGCCAAACGCGGAGTTGTGTATGAACGAACCGTTCGGTCGAGACCGAACTCCAAATGCGCCACACTAATTGCACCCTATGTTATTCTGGGCTGCTCATTCGACGATGACAGTACTCGTATTGTGATTGGAGAAGAACCAAATCCGACTGCATAATTCTCCACTTGGAATAAGTGATCGATGACCATGTGGAGGTGTACTATTTCACGATGATTGGCTTTATCCCAAATCCGATGCATGATCTCTCCTCAAACACATCCGCGGCTACTGTCAGAACCTCATTCACAAAGGCCTGGATCTAAATAACCTGACCTGCTGGCTTTGGGTGCAAGATGGGCGAATTCATATTGTCGAATCTGTTACCCCTTCAGATATTTAATCCCATTCATCCCCCGAGGGAAATAAGTCCTAAACCTCAACCTTCACCCCATCAATATTTCCTTCAAGCAATTCCACGTTGAACATTTTCATACAGTTTCAAAGTGTCGAAACCTCATGATGCCATGGCCTTCAGATGAACCCGTATCAGACAATCCCTTCCTCTTCAATGAGCGATGCTGGGAAACTGGGCATCTCGGTGATGTCAACGAGAGCCCTTTTCCGCACTCGCAATACTCCTTTCCCGCTACCAACCAGAACATGCTTCATTCAACCCAAGGCCAAGCAGAAGGGACCAGGAATGACACGTTCACCTCCCAATATTCTATCGCAGGGATCATTGAAACGACTAGCCAGCCCATGGGCTACATCACCCCTTTGCTTGGGCAACCCACGTCTCTTTCTGGACTGCATGCTCATACCATGCAAAGCCCACCACAGCGCATCCCAAATCGTGACACCCAGGTCAGAAAGAGACCTCGAGCCTGTCCTAAGGCTCACAAGGCGGAGTAAGTCTCGATCATGAACCATTTCGGACGCTTCCTTCGTTTTCTAACAATCCTTTTCTTCCAGGACGCCCACGGGGCCGTTTAAATGTGGATGGAATGGCTGTCTATCTACCAAATCGTTTGGTCGGTTAAATGTCCTTTGGCGCCATATCGAGACCCAGCATCTCTTGCCCGGTGCTTACAAGTGCCACCGAGAAGGGTGCGGTAAATCCTTTAATCGCAAGGATAACTTGGGAGAGCATGTTCTCCGAGTTCATGGGGAAAGAATAGAATGAGTGCAGACCGTGCTAGGTTTCTCCAGGGCTCACAGCGGTTTCGAAGTCTCGTGCCTCGAGGGCTGCTCAACAATTACCACCTCACAGGATTGGGTATGAATAGGGTTAGGCGAGAAGAAGGACACTCTTTATTAGCGAAGCAATGTTATTCTGAATATATAGACCATGAGGACATTGAGGTATAAATGACAATTAAAGCATCTTAGATCAAGGCCCATGATATATGGATAGTGCTAACATATGGGCAAAGGAATGTGTTAAGTCTACCTAAGTGCCTTGGTAATGGAAGAAGATTCAATATCCACACAACTGAGGTGTATTAAAAATCGCTAATGGGTGGTTTTTTTTGTTCTTTTCTGGGTTTTCTTTATTTACAAATGTATCTTCATGACTGATCAGCTCAAATCTGCTCCATAATATCCTTTAGTACATCAAACAGTTCACCGGACTGCTTCTCATTACCGAGCTGTATTATATCATTCAATGTTAGTACCATGTGCATCAAATCTGAGAATGAAAAGAATTTGGACACTTACCCGGAGAAGAAGGCTGACAACCTTCTCATCTTCCTTGCTGGCGAGATAAATATCCCGAGTGGCCGGACGAGAACCCTTGGAATCACCAACGGGCATAGTATGCCAAACCGCACTGTTCAACATAACACGCAAGGCACCATCGGCGCGCATGATAATGCGGCCAGATTTCTTTCCGTTGGACTCCGTCTTGAGGTTAACCTTGAAGGTGCCCGTACCACGCTCCTTCCATTTTTTATCGTCGAAGTAGTACAGCTTGCCCTTAGCTGCGAACTCGGTGCTCTCATTTTCTTCGCCGGTTTCAACTGGGTTTTCACGTCCGAATGAGCCACTGGCCATGTTTGGGATCCTGGGGAAAGGCAACAAGAAGGGGTCCATACCAGTTTGTGCGTGGAAACGCTCGTCGGTCTTCTCGGCAACAAAGGTGTCATCGGGTTCACCCACTGGCTCGTTGTCACTGTCCTCGTTGTCGGATTGTTTGGCACCGAGGGTCTTGTCACTGGATTCGCCAAAAGAAACGGGGGCATTGGGGGACGCGAAACTGGTCAGTTTACCAGTTGTTCCAGAGAAGCTGGTGGGGAGGTTGACAGATGCGAAACTGGTCAGTTTACCAGCTGTTCCAGAGAAAGCGGAGGGGGCATTTGGAGACGCGAAACTGGTGAGTTTACCAGATGGAGCAGGGAAAGCGCTGCCGAAGGCAGAGAAGCCGGATCCGAGGGCACCGAAACCAGAAGTCGAGGCACCGCTGGTTGCAAAAGGTGAAGCATCAGCAGTCGACTTAGTTGCAGGCATTGCGAAAGGCGAAGGTGCGTTGGCAGAAGCAGCCATTCCGAATGCACTCGTGGTGAAAGTCTATCAGAAGCAAGTGTTAGTGGAAGATGGAAAAATAAAAGAAAAGCTGGGGAAGTCGAGGCAGCAAACTCACCTGGTCGACCTTAGCCTTGCGCTCCTCCGAATTGTCGCGGGGTCTCTTCTTCTCGGGTTGTCCTTCGGCAATAGACTTTTCGTCCGAAGTTGTCTCAGTCAAGCCGGGCGCGGGGTCAGTCATAGTGTGGGAATTCTTCGAGGCATCATCTTCAAGTTGTTCTCGGCTCCGTTTCTTATTGAGGGTTTGTGAAGAATCATCCTCGTTTCCGCCGGCGGCCGTTTCGAGATTCTGTGGGGATTGAGAGTGGTTAGAATCAAAGACTTCAACCACCTTGGGTCTAGGGTAATCGGGGTTCGTTGGACTGTATGGGACAGGAGGCGGGGAGGACGGGTAATCAGGTGAGCAATAGTCAGGCAGGGAGTCTTCAGATGAAGAATCTCCAATTGACTCAGGCTCTTCATAGATGTGGAATTCAGGGTCATCCTGTATGTGGGATTCAAGTGAACGGTGCCCAGCAGAAGGCTGCCCAGATGAAGGCTGCCCAGATGAAGGCTGCCCAAGAGAAGGCTGCCCAGTGGAAGGGCGCGCAGTGGAAGGGTGCGTGGTAGAAGGGTGTCCAAGGGAAGAATGTCCAGGGGAAGAGTGTCCAGGGGAAGGGTTTCCAGGGGAAGGGTGTCCAGATAGAGGAATAGGCTTTGCAGAAGGAATGGTGATATGGATTTTGGATGATTCGCCTTCAGCGGATCTCGAAGTCTGGGAAGCCAAGGAGACCGCTCCGGCTGTCACCTTGAGACCAATCTCAACAGGAATGAACAAATGGCTAATTTGCTCATATTCACCAATTGAGACCTTGATCTCGAGGTCCAGGGGAAGCTGGACCTTGGTGACCTCGGGGATATGGCTCATGATCGTGTTGTGGAACAGTGTATTGTAAACTGAAGTGTTCGCGGGTGCTGCCAGCAGCACATCGTCACTCACATCTTGGGTAGTTGCATCTTTAGGGATTCCGGCGTGATTGGAATTGTCTTCCGTGGTGTTGGCCGGGGTGCACTCTCGGGATCGCTTGGTTGGGGGTGTGTCGGTGGCCCCATCTGTGTTGTCGAGGGAGCGCTTTCGGTTTGCACGGGCAGAGCCGTCTTTTTCACCCACAGAGTCAAGGTTAGTCTCCTTGAGTTGTTGTCGCACAGGGCGTTCGCCGCTGTCATTGTCGGAGGGAGGCGACTGCGCGGTTACTGTCAAGACGAATATTGTCAGATCACATGAACGTTGGAGAAAGCCCTGCGGCAGAAAGGGTATTGTAGATATAAAGGAAAGCTGCAGGGCGGAACAAAGACGAATCACTGGATTAAAGCGCACCTGTGTGATCCATTTTCAGTTGGTCTGTTTCCAGAACTTTGAAGTTGTCAGCGAAACTGCCCAACTATGTGGGGGATTTGAGGCTATGCGCCCAAGCAATGATGACATACCACCTGCCGAGTAATTCAGCTCACGGGAAGCAGAAACCATAGAGTCGCGTCCAAAGGACAAACTTGTCAAAGATATCGGGTGTTCTAGATACCCGGTCGAAATTGAGTTGAGCGGAGCTTCCAACGGGTCACGATAACCGCGGATAAACAGATCGGATCGATTGGGACCGGCCGAATCGACAAAGAAGGGAGAATTTCAAGTTTGCGAACTTTGCGAAGAGAAGACCAAGAGGATGGAAAGGTGGAAAGGTGAGAGAAGAAGGAAAAGATAGCTTGCCGGTCCTCTTATAAGTTGACCGCCGGGTGCGGGGCCCAACAAACGGGTTCTCTGAATAGCAAAATGTGAATGGGAATGGGAACAAAGCATATTCATCTAAATAAAACAATCGTCTATTGTTGCCTAGGTACCTCGGCAGATTCAATTTGCATAGATTCAATTCAAAGACTGGATATACCGGTATCCGCGCTATTCTAATACAATCCGATGTTGTTATTGAGATTCATTGCGCCGATGCCTATCAGAGGCATATGACGGCGCATTTTCTCAACTGCTGAGCATAATATCACAATAGAGAGCCTCAACTGATGAAGCAGAGACACCCGATCGCAATGTAGAACACAAACAGCGGGTACACTGCGATTCCGACTCGGTTCCGCACCACTCCCGAGCCTCCTAAGATGCTTACTCCAGCTGCTAAAGACCATGCGACTAGCACAAGATATACCGGTATCCGTGCAATGGTTGGAAGTCCCAGCGCACTCAGCATTGCGGCGATGACCAAGGGGAATAGCGTGTAACCGATAATGCAAATCGACTGGAAGAAAGAACTAACAGGCCGAGGCCGCAATGTTAGTAAACCGCGATATTGAGGGATGATTCAAATAACACTTACATCTTGCCACCAAGAAGCTTGATCTGAAGGGTCACAGCCGCTTCTCCGATCCATACAAGACAGAAGACACCCGAGAAAACCACTGATGATTGATCACCCTTTGCGACAGACAAGAACAAACTTAGGACCAGGCAAAAGACAAGCGGTCCCCTAGAGTAAACCCCGTGTTAGCTTTTATGCGGATTTTCCATGTGTAGGGTAACTTACCAGAGATCCCAGTCCCTTAAGCCCTCGCTCATACCACCCTGCAGGACCACGTCGGCATCCGGCCAGCGTCCAACGAGTCCCCGAATGTTACCACCAAATCCAGACACACCACCTTGCTCGGAATCAGCGGTGCCACTGCCTCCGCGCTGCATCATTCCTCCAAGCAAGTATTTCGGCCAAAGCACCTGGCGCATCTTCTCCCACACGGCAATCAAGTCGCGTGACAATGTGTCCCAAACACTCTCATCGATAGTATTTTGTGTCGCACGGCGATCTTCACCACCCATAGAAGATGCTAAGTAGTTGCCATATCCAGATGCATTGCCTCGGTTGGCCGAGCTGGATTCGATGTTGCCTCGCAGAGGGGCCGTGTCGGAGGTATCGCGCAGGGGGTCGTCAACGTCGACGGCTAGAATCACACTAGATTAGGATCCTGTCGATACGCTGGTATTCAATAAGGACAAAGAAAAGTACTCACCATCATCGGCCTCGATCAAATCATCACCAAGGAGAGAGTCGTCATCATGGGGCTCATCATGGGGGTGGCCGCGGTGGATAGTAGCCATGGTTCGCGTATGGTCGTGATGGTCGAAAGACTAGCGCAAAAAATGGCACCTCCTTTAATTTTAGTCCTCTCAGAGGCGTAGTCGACAATGAAGGTCAAGGTAATCGAGGAGTATGAAAGCGAGTTGGTCAAGCTGTCCCGGAAAGGCTAGAGTGGCATTACGTACTGGGTCACGGGTAATGTTACCAGGCACGTTTTGTTTCATCTTTCACTTCTACAATGCACGTCTTGCATGCATATTATGGGCTTTTTTTTTTTTTGAATCATTTCAAAGGTCTTCTATCTTCATAAATTGAATGATAATCATATATGTCATTAATTCGACAATCAGTTTTCCTTGGTACCGTCAACATAAGGCTCCTCCTCCTGATACACATCGTACTTGTACTTGCTTCCAATATGATCAGCCCTGAGCTCTTTCTGTCCCTTACCAAAGATCTTCTCACGGGCTGTGAGAGGTGGCTCTGAGGGGTCTGGAAGCTCAGGATAAAGCCCGCGTCGCCTTAGCTCTGGGATGAGTAGGTCAACCACCTCCTC
The DNA here is from genome assembly GCF_000769745.1 of Penicillium expansum. Classification (NCBI taxonomy): domain Eukaryota; kingdom Fungi; phylum Ascomycota; class Eurotiomycetes; order Eurotiales; family Aspergillaceae; genus Penicillium; species Penicillium expansum. The sequence goes on from NW_015971176.1 coordinate 27,016, forward strand.
AAAAGTGCCAGGCGTGGTGACATAGGCAAGATTGAACCCATCAAGGTCAGCCTCTCGGATCCAACGCTCCATCTCGTCGGCAACAGTAGCAGGGCTTCCAATAGCCACCGGGCCAAGACCACCAATCGCAGCCCTCTCGGCAACCACGCGAGGGGTCCAGCGCGGAATTTCCTTGCTAGTCGTGAGTAATGAGTCAAGCAAACTAGTGACTTTGTTTGCCTCCAACGAGTCTAAAGCTGTGATTTCTTGGTCCAGAGGTATTTTGGAAATGTCGATTCCCGTCCATCCGCTGAAAAGAACCAGTCCTCCAATCACCGAGGCGTACTTCTTCAACTCCTCGTACTTAGCCCATGCCTCCTCATCAGTCTTACCTACAATGGGCGTGAAGGTACTAAAGAATTTGATCGACTGTGGATCACGGCCTCGTTCTGCGGCTAGCTTGCGGATATTTGCAATCTTGGGCTGCAACACCGCTGGCGAATGGGAAGAGACAAAGATTGCCTCAGCGTGTGTCGAAGCAAATTCCGATCCTGCAGGTGAAGTCCCTGCCTGGAAAAGGAATGGGGTGCGCTGCGGAGACGGGTCGACGATGTGTCGAGTGCTCAATGAAAAGTACTTGCCCTTGTGGTTGATCTGGCGGACTTTCTCTGGATCTATGTATGTGTCTGCTTCAGGGTTGGGCGACAGGGCATCAGGAGCCCAGGAACCCTCCCAGAGTCTATACGTAACAACCATCAAGTCAGTCTTCAAAAGTATCACCCTAACCGAGCTGTGGGCATGCAACTCACTTATAGAGCACCTTCAAATACTCATCTGCCTGGCGGTACCGTTCATCATGCTCAATTGGAGTATCCACACCAATGGCTTTGAAAGCCGCTTTCTTATATGAGGTCACAATGTTCCAACCCAGTCGACCATTAGTCAAATGATCCAAGGTTGAAAAACGCTTAGCCAGCAAAAAGGGCTGCTCGAATGAAGTCGAGGCCGTGATGCCAAACGCCAAATTCTTCGTCACTGCAGCCATTGCCGAAATGGGCTATCCAGACAGTCAGACTCTGATCAGAATATTTGTGTTATTGGCACTCACGATAGTAGGGTCTGTCACAGGCCATTGCGCCGCACGTCGAATACACTCGTCCAGTTTGCCCTCATAGGTATCATGGCCTCCAGTTGTATCTGCCAGGAACAACGCGTTGATTCCACCGCGCTCCAACAGCTTCGCAAGCTCTATCCAGTACCCGAGTGTTCGCTTAGTCGCAGACTTGTCTTTGGGGTTCTGTGCAGCTGTCAGCGTTTTTGGCCCTTCAACTGCAATTGCAATACCAACCTTCCATTGCCCAGGAGATAGATGTCCCACGGTTGACATGTCAAAAGCATTGAGCAAGATTTGTTTCTTGCCAGTGCCGGCGGAGCCATTGTGGCTAGTAGCTGCAGTGTCTCCCATGATTGGCACTGCTTAATATAAATATGCTTCTTTTCTTTCTCGCGTTCGAGATTTCCTTGCGCAGATTGAAAAAAAGATCTAGCGACGGTCTATAAGAGTGACACAACCCCTCATATCCCAAATCAACAAAGCCCGGAAGGACGGCTTTACCAAGGTGTACTATCCCCGCACCATCCCACCTCGGAATTCGCCCATTGTATACGTATCTCGCGCCATCGAGAACGCGAAAGAGGGGATCGGCAACTTGCCGAGCCCTGATGAGTGAATTCTTAGAACTGCATATGGCGTGCCGTAGACCAAACATTCGCCATCATCCCCACAGTAATCACCACATTATCTTGCGGGTATCTTTAACCTCCGAACGCTAATTCCAGCACGGAGTATAAGCCATGACAATCTCTCGGACCATTTTTCTAGGCGCAACGTCAAGTTGCCGACAAGTATTAGCTCGTTATAGGGATGCATTTCATCATCCACTGTCAGATTGCGTGACGCTTTCCTTGTCAACAACCCAACTTCGCAGATCATTATATACTATACTCCTTTGAATCGATCTTTCGTATCTAAAACAGAGGGCACAAATGACAGGATAATAATAATGAACATAGATTTCCTATCGCTTGGCAGTTGATATAGCGGAGCATTTAGAAAAGCTCGGCAGTTTTACAGCAAAAAGGTCCATTGATAGTATAGTACCTACCATATTATTGGCTGGAGGATATAATCCAATAGCTTTGTATTTCTCTCTTGTTAGGAGGCCTGTGACACCAATGGGAGCAAATCGAAGTACAAGTATACATACTCCGAGATCTTATAAGTTCACAGCAACATCAAACGTTTTTGAAATCTTAATTATTGTTCATCTTAGAAGTAGAGAATGTACCAAATGGTATTATGTACATAATGCAAATATGCAACGCCATCTATAGCCCCCAATGTGTGATATACAAACATAATACAATCGAGACCTCACTCGGTCTCGTCGTGTCCAAAACCACGAATATGATCAAGCCCCAATCAGTGCTTCTCACGAGGACAAGCCCTCATGTTGATCCGAACCTTCTTGGTTCCGAGAGTTGCGAGCCTCCCACTGGAACTTTTTAATGCGTTCCCGGGCCTCCTCCTTCTGCTGAATCGTAGGGTATACCTTCTTCCTCTTGAAAGTCGCAATGACATCCTTGTCAGAATACTTCTTCAGCATCTTCGAATCAGCGTCAAGGGCCTTGCGCTCGGCCTTCGAAACATAAGATTTATAGTCAAGCTTAAGGGTGTCGTCAACCACGAGACGAACCCGCGACATGATCTTCACAGCCGCCGAACCCGCGACAGAATCCGAAAGTGTGTTCTGGATGGCGCTCCAGCGAGTCTTCGACTCGGGCTTGCCGTTCTCCATTGCCTCATGCAGCTGGAGGATATATGGCCGTAAGGCAGCGATAGCAGCTAGTCGCAGCTTCGCTTGTAGCTTCCTGCCCATCTCATGCAGTCTAGGGGATTTGGAAGTTTTAGAGTCTTCTGTATCAAGTCCTCTGAGATGCAGTAGGACGGACGGGTTGGTAGAAAGGATCTGGATCATTTCCAGATAGCCGTCGAGGACGCGAATGTCTGGTAGGATTAATGCTTTGTCCATCAAAGCGATCAGCTCGTTCGCGTGCTGGAGAACTGAGTGGTTGCGGCGATCACGGCGGCAGACACTGAGAGCGACGTGGAATGCTGTTCCGGTTGCTTGGCCAGAGGGAACCATCTGCTCCCGCATGGTTTTGACACTGATTTTGCTGGAGCGAGAGATGCGGAGGAGGCGGAAATATTGGATGTAGGTGAAGGTATCAGGGTCAATGCGGTAATCGTAGTCTTCCAAAGTCATGTGCTTCCAGTAGGCCTGTCCACCCTCGGATCCTTGGGTCATGGTGAAACAAGCATTCAGGATAAGAGTCAGTTCCTTGCTGTTGGGTTCAAGGAATGATAGCTCTTCCGCCTGGGAAACGACAGGTTTGAAGAGTTCTGTAAAGTCTTCCTCTTCCTCCTCTTCCACTTCTTCCTCTGCTTTCTCCATCTCCAGTTCTTCCACTTCTTCTCCCAAGTCTTGTTCAAGTTCCACAGCCGGTTCGAAACTTTGGATTGGTCGATTGTTTTCATCTACAAATGGCACATCTTCCATTTTTGATTGCCGCGTAGCCTCTGAGACTTCAATGGCTTGAGTTTGCTCGGGGGTGATTCTGCGGCGGGTCGTCTTCTCGTTCTCGGTGGGTCGCTTTTGCAAGATGGGGACTCCCATCGTTTGCTTGTACAATTCCATAACGTTGTAACAGTCAATATCACTGCCGCCTTCCAGAAGCAAGCTGGCCATGCCGTTAACAAGTTCATTGTCAATTTTCAAGGTCTGGTTCTTCCACCGCCAGATGACATCGGCCCAAATCCGCTTACCCTCGGTAATAACTTGGGCCTTGCGTTCGAGAATCTTGTCAATCTCATCAGGAGACATTTTCTCTATATCTCTGCGAGCTGCAAATTGGACGGCGTTCAAGATGATGGTGTAGGTGGTAGCATCCGGGGCACCTGGTCCCTCTTCGGGTAATTCACCAGCGATTTTCCACAGCCGATCCATATCCCAATGACGATGGCAGACTGTAAGCATAGCGTTGGTGTGTATGATATCAAGCTTGACTCCAGAATTCGGTGAACCAATCGAGCGGTAGACAGAAGCAGCAGTTTTAGCGACACCCAACGACCTCGGGGCTGAGCTGAATCCCTTCAACATGATCGTATATGTTCTAGGAGTTGGTCTCCTACCACGCTTTTTCATCTGCGAGAGAAAGTCTGTCAGCAAACAAGTTCAAACCTCAAGCTCAGGCAACTCCCTGGATGGAAGCACCACAGAACGACAAAACTCACATCATTATAGAACTTGAACGCAGCCTGCGGGTGATTCTGATCCATGCAATACTGTAGGAGATGGTTCCAGGCAACATCACATCTCAATCCCTGCTTTGTTCCAGCACGAACCAAGGCCGCCGCCAGAGCCGGATTGCCACTGTGCAAAATGCGCGCGACCCGATCCGCCATTTTCCGAGGGTCATTCAACCATTTCAACTCCTCGTTGATAATCTTGGGTGTGAGTTTGGGCATTTCGCGAGCCGGGCCACGATAGCTCTCGTTCTCAGCAGCTTCGCCATCAGCAGAATCGGCTTCAACATCGGCCTCCAAATTTTGTTCTTTGGATGCCTGGTCCTCCGGAACACCGTTCTCCTGAATCTCGCTTTCACCATCCTCATAATCATAGGGATCATTCTCCAAGTCCTCGCTTTCGGCAGCCTCGGGATCCAGAGCCTTACTATCAGAAGTTTCGAGCTCACTATTGTACCGCCCAGTAAACGAACCCGACGCAATGGCCATCAAAATGTCGTGCTCATCCCTGGATCTGACATCCTGAACCTCCTGCCTATTCCTATGCCGGTTTTTAAAATGTTTGTCGCCAACATGTCCTATGCGGCGAGCATCGCTATCTCTATCGAAAGACCGTTTGGGGGAGGAGGAGTAGGAGGATTTATATCGGCGGTAGTCACTTGATGCAATCCATGTCTGTGGTAGTCGTTGGGACGCAGTAGTAGCACGGTATTGCTGCGCGGTGAGAAGTCGGCTGCGCAAAGCTCTGTTCACGAGCGACCCCGGAAACCGGAATGTCATGACCGGATTACTGTGATCTCCAGGTGTTAAGCTTGTGTCCTGCACAATGCTAGAAGGGAGACACGAATTCAACGAGAGCAAAGTGGCAAAATTGAAAAACAAGAAGAACAGAGTGTTAGTTCCTCATTGCGTGTTGGAGATGGACCGCAAAACAATTTCGCAGATTGTCCGGGCGCTAGTTCATATCGGGTCTAGCTCTTTTGCCTGTATGGTCAGGCAGTAATTATGTGTGCCTGAGGCATTAACACTCTTTGATACCTCAGGTTCTTGGACATCCAACTAGACTATAAGTGGTTTAGTTCCCATCCCTTCAACCCATGTTCCCTGCGGGCCTGACGGGAACGCTAGAGCACATTTCCAAGAGTCTTCTGTGCGTTTAAGTACTTTACTAGTGTACTAGTTTCCTTGGGGTATCTGGATCTGCGTTACACCCGTGGACTTAGCCCATGCACTGATCCGTGGATGAAGATGGACTTTCTTACTTTAAACCAACCTATATCGCAGTGGACGTCAAGCTTCATATTACCACTACATCACATTATCTATCTCATTAATTTTCTATTATTAGATCCCCAATGTGTATCTGAAGCCACGGGTGTCAGAGCCTTCATTATCCCCAAGTATTCCATTATTCAATTCCAAGTATACACAACCATCAAATCACAATCTAAAAATCAAAGACCCTGTATAGCTGCATAGTAGCCATGTCTCGCTTACTATCAGTATACCCATGTAGATCAATCACTAGATTCTGCCTAGCTAGCGTCCTGTCTAGCCCAACCAACCCATACTTTGTGCCACATGCAGCCTACCTAGAATAGCACACGACACTAGTCAGAGGCTAAGGACAACGCAGTGGAGCACAAGGAGAAAACAGACTAAGCACTAAGCAATGTGACATAGCCCGCAAGTAGCTAGACAGGAAAAAGGAAGCAAGCTAGAAACGATTGGGAATAACTCTAAAAAGAAAAATTACCACCAGGCTCCCCACGATGATATCGGTGGCTGATACTACCGCCCCAACACGTGGGGACACCTTACGCTTTACTGTACTAGCTTCCTGTCTTATGTACGATGTACAGCCCACATATACATGGTGCTGCGCTTTGTCTTATTCGGTTCTAGTCAGGTACATATGTACTCGCATATATACGGAGTACATGGATCTACCTCGTGCAGTAGTTGCCAGTGCGTACGCGCATCAATCGGCTTTCAATGCATGGTATTGTGCTCGGTCCACGGCATGTGCCGGTACTACTTAGTGCTGATTTCGGTTAGGTGTGGCTTAGCTTGGGATGATTCTGTGGTTGTTTGTTGCCACAGCTGATTTATTCCTATGTTGTATAATACGAAAGCATGGCTCACTCTCTCTCTAGCTCGGCTATATATGCCTTTTTTGATTGCATGCTTAGGTCAGACTGCCACATAACAGGGAGGATACGTATTTCAATACTTTCTCGTATCTTTTTCGTTTCTCTTGAGCCATGATTACACTAGCCTGAATTTGGTAGATTCCACTTCCTATTTTCTTGCCTACATATCACTGAAAATGCGGCATCCTTTCCATGCACAATTTTTGGGTAAATAGTACACCACATTAGCCAACATTGAAGCCAATTGCAGATGATGCACTAAAAAGGGAAAGGGACAAGAAAGATGAATAATACACATAATCAGATTGGAGCATAAGTCCGTGGAGCATAATGTACGTTATCAAAAGAAAACGGAGAAAAGAGAGGAGAAAAGAGAGCACACTTGCATGTAGCAAAGTTCAACACAGATAAGAGGAAACGAGAAACAAGTAAAGAGCAAACAAAGAACCCCCAGGGAAACGATTTTGGGAGAATGCTGTCGATAATGAACAGATGCAAATAATCCACCCAATCCATCCTTGAAGCCACGACCCCAGAAAACGGGCAAACAAAGATAAGACACACACCACTTCTGCATCAAATTTCAAGTAGGAAACAGAACAGAGAGAGGGTGCAGAAGGGCAGCACACCCTCTCAGCTCGATGCACTCTAACACAAAAAGGATGACAGGTATAGAACAAAGCTGGAAAAGCCACTCTTAGACAGATTAAGAATAAAAGCCGCAGAGTATGGTATCATAGCACGAAAAACTTGGGAGTAGAAGGATGTGATGTGTTGAGGGGGGATGGGAATCAGAATCCAGGACGAGAACATTAGTCAAGGACAGGGGATATCGTGATAAGAAAGAAAAAATCAAATGCATTTCCGTCCGTGTAGGTCCATAGCGGAAGAGGTGATTATGTGGGAATGATTATTGCGGATAGTTGGCGGATTGAGTCTCTGGAAGCCGTAGCGAATTTATGGATCAGCGGACAGGTCGGGCGAGGATGACTTTGTCGAAAGAGAAGTCCAGAGGATCGATCCTGGTATGGAGAAAAAAGGTGGCAACATTACTCACGTTGCGGGTACACCGGTCCGCTCTGGTAAGGAGAGTGAGGATAGTTGGGAGGGTAGGCCATCTGTGCATTGTTCTGATAGACCATTCCGCCGCCAGGAGGACCACCGTACTGACTGGGGACCTGGCTATCCGCGGGCTGGTATCCGATCGGAGGGAGTTGAGGGCGGACTCCACCAGCGTAAGCAGGCGGCTGTCCATGGGATTGGTCAGAGGGGTTGGGAGGTTCGACCTGGTTGGCCTGGGCAGCCTGAGCGGCAGCACGCTCACGCTCCTCGATAGCCTTGCGCTGAGCCTCTTCCTCCTTCTTGCGGGCCTTCCATTCCTTACGGATTTCCTTGAATTCTAGAAGAGAAAAGTCAGTAGTGAACTTGGGTAAAAAAAAAATGTTCAGTAGCCAAAATAGGAAGTAACATGGGTTATGGTTGTTAGCGAGGGGACGGCGGAAAGGGATAAGAGGCAAGCTTAACCTCCACGCCGTCGGCCGCGCTACTGCGGGCCCCGCGACATCTAGTGTAACTCACTAGCGTCCAACGGCCGGCGCTAACCCGATCCAGCCATTTGCGACCAAAGATTCGAGATCTCAGTCGCATTGGCCCCCAAACATCTAAAAACAAAGAAAATGAGATAAACCTACCCTCAGGGGTGCGCTTCGCGCCGTGCGACTGCATAGTCACATGTGCATTCAAATGGTTTAGAGTACCATATGCTTTCTCACATCCGTTCCATCCACACTTATACATGCGTTCAATCTCCTCGTAACGACGACGGGGACGCTTATGCTGCTGTGCGCCAGGAATTGGGACAAATGAGTAGACCTGGATTGAAAAGAAAACCATGAATCAGCTTTGATCTACCCCAATGGATTTACAACCACTCAAATCATATCCCAAAAAGGAAGCAGTTGAGGGGCAGAGCACGCTGTTTTTGACAATCCCTGCGGCGGCGACCCACGAAACCGCATAATCAACCCCCCAGAGGCATCCAAGACAACAATGATTGAACATAGTAGAAAGCCTCAAGAGATACCCCCAGGAATCATCAAAAACATACCTTTGGACTGCGCGACCCTGCAGGTGCAGAAAGAGGAGAGGTGGAACCAACCGTTGTGGCCGGGGAAGCATAAGGCCCCGGCAATCCATGGTGCTGTTGTCCATAGCTGTGTGGCCAATCCGGACGGGCATACATGTGCTGAGGCGGTGGGGGGTGACCCTGGTACTGCGCCATCTCATGCCCCTGAGGCTGATAAGGAGAGTAGGGAGGAGGATAGGTGGGGCTGTTGGCCGGAAGCGAAGGATCTATAGGAACGGGCGCGTCAGACTTTGAGTGCGGACTGCGCGGGCCCGTAGGCAAGGTGTTGATGAACGGACTTGTTGCTTGAGCCATACCTGCCGCACCACCGGGTTGAGAGTTGGGGGCGTAGGACTGGGGAGGACGGTGAAGGTAGTCCTGGTAGGCAGGCGAGCGGGCGGTCGGCGGAGGGTTCAGACTGTAATCCGACTGAGGGGTGTTGGCCGACGGAATATTGGGTCGGACCTCAGGCTGCGGTGTGTACTGCGGCGTAGGACGGACCTCGGGTTGCGGGGTGTAGTGAGCAGCAGCAGCAGAATTTTGGTCTGCAGGTTTTTGTTCAGAGGATGCGTCGGTGACGGTGTTTGGGTGGTGCGAACCTGGCTGTGCGTACTCGGAAGTGGGCCGGTTGTCCATAAAAGAGAGGATTCGCGCGCAAGGATGCCGACGAATCTATTGAAGGAAGAGGTTCTGCGTTGGATCTGTGAAGACGCGTCAACACAACAATGAGTGGGAAAAAGTCGGGGGAATTGACGAGTCGGTCCGACACGTTCTAAGCAAGGGGATGAGGGACTAGGTTGCCACGTTGGGATCGTGGCTGACCTCTCCAGATCTCGGATCTTCTTCACGTACCTTTTTTCGTTCAATTCCTAGGGAATTGATATATGTGAAGTTGAGGCGCGAAACACTGATCGAACAGGTTTGCGCACAGATACTTTTCGAGATAAGAGATCTGGGGATAGGAAGAGTAGAAGCAGAGAATCGGAGCTTCAATTCACAACATTCAAGATATTGTAAATTGATTGAAAGCGCGTAGCTTCAAAAAGAAAAGAAAAAAAGGAAAAAAAAAGAATGGAGGTTGATACCAAGATGCTTAGATGCTTAATCTTAGTTCGGACGAGGATGCCTTGCAGGTGGCGGTAAGCACGAGGCACCGGGCGGAAAAATAGCGGGAGATAACTAAAGAAAGAGACTAAAAGAAAAAGTCAGGAGTCAACGCGACTTGGAGCGGCCTAAAAGGTAAGACGATTAGGAGAGAGGAAAAGCAGTCCTCGTGGGATCCGAGGATGTTGTGGATCCTCTAGGTGGACCACGTAATTTTGGTTGGCGATATCGTTGGTCACAAAATTACTTGCTTTTATGTTTTTATGTTTTATGTTTTATGTTTTTTTGGTTTTTATCTCATTTTTTTATTTCTTTTTGGCTTTTGGTGTTTCTTTTCTGTTTTTTAATGTTTCTTGGGTGATAGATTCAATATAACAGTCTTGGGATATATGTATCTCCTCTCCGTATTGGGGTGTAGACAGGCAATACGAAAGTCTATAAATACAAAGGCAATTCCGAGGAGAAACATTTGAATACAACATACAACATACAATATATCGCATATATCAAAAGAGGAATGAAATTGGAAATTAAATAAATGATTTACTTTCTCTGATCTCGGACCATTCCCTTTTTCCACACAATACTCCGACATTTAACTGGTTTGGCCCCCTTTCCCCTCAGTGTCTTCGTTACCGGCTAAGCTTTCCATGTCCGTGTGATAACCCTTTTTTTTTTTTTTTTTTTTAGTTTTCGGGTTTTGAAAAGAAAAAAAAAAAGCGGAACCATCCAAGGGAGAAGTGGCAACCTATGTCACTTAAATGCCTCTTATCATTAATAAGAAATTATTGTGGATGGAATATCATAAAAATGATAGATACAGGTGTTGTTGTTTTTTGCTAAGGACTACTGGTTAGGTTCCCAACTGGAGGCCTCCTTAGTCTACCCGCAACTCGGGTGCGTCGAGGGAGAACCTAGCGTGTATGGCCCGTGGGTACCAAGATGTCAAGAGCCAGGGGAGGGCTTGAGTTGGACCAAGAAGGTGGGCGCTAGGAATGGCGTGCCCGAGGAACCTCAACCAAGAGATGGAACCAATTCTGAAAGGGGTATAGAGGGGGAGTTGTAGGGAGGGAACTAAGGTAGAAAAGGGAGTAGCGCAGGTCGGGGGAAGAAGAAGCGATGGGACTCGGGAAGACCAGGGCTAGTGTGGACGACCAAAGGCAGGCACTCGGTCCTTATTGCACCAATAGGAGAAAAGCAGTGGAGTCCTGGTGGAGAATGGAGAAGCTCGGTGGACAAGCCTGACTTGTTGAAGTCTAGCGCCAAAGTCTGTTGCAAAGGTTCAAAGCCGAGGCGGTTGAAGCCGGTGATAGCTTCTTTTCCGAAAAGGAGGTTCAGTGTTGCACTTTGATTACAGGTATTCAGTACATACATATGCATACTTCATCAGAACCCAACTACTCTAATCCATGTACTCCATACACATACAAAAAGTACATAAGGAGGCTCAACTTTGAAGAACGATGACAGGGGATACTACTCATAGACAACTGCTATGTTCGAACAAGCATCAATCACAAGCTAGTCATGTTGACGTTCTTCAGTGAAACTAGTTGAGTCATAGCAAGGAGATCTAGTCGCGTAACCGTCACGATACCTACAGACGCGTGAGTGGAGACAGTGTAAGAACAACAACAACCCCCGGTGATCGGAGCCTATCTCATGATATCTAGACTCTTAAGGAAAATATCATGTCATCAAGATCAAATGTTTCAATTTTAAACGTAAGTTCTGATTCCGATTGCGATCTTCAATCCATGGTAACAAAGTACTATATACATACATATGTATACAACATATGTACGGAGTAGGTACGGAGTATGTACCACTCCCATTGATTTATGATGTTCCAATTGATAACCGTTTCTATATATCCATGTGATAATTATAGTACAAAAGCACATACCATGCCAATCTCCGTACCAAGGAAGGAAAGAGGAGAAAGGGGGCCATCAGTTTCCTAGCGGGACTTCCGTGGGACGAGCCCATCATCACCGCCAATTGGTCAAACGTATCAAATTACGAGCGGAGTACTCGGCGGCTCTCCGGTATGATCAGTGTATGTTCAGTGCTCAAGCCATAGTGGAGGACAGTTTCATCCTGACCGTAATTACCTGCCCTTTGTACGGTGTACCCCGTTATTCGTGATTCGCGTTAATATTCGCATTTCAGCCTCCCAATCAGTGAAAGTGGGGGATCAAAAAATCACGGAATACATATGTACTCCGTACCGGCAAACCCCCACCCTGGATAAATGCGAGTCTGATAGGAATTACGCGGGAAAAACCAGGGAGAAAATGCTCAAAGATGCAAGGCTCTCAGCTTGGAAAACCGACACTCTCTCTTCAATTGCTGATTGGCGTTTCTCAGGGGGGCCGGATCTCACCCCGCAGGCGCGGAACCTGTTCCTCCACTGCCGGTGAGGAAAAAGCAAGTCGTTTTTTTTATTCTTTATTTTGATTTTTGATTTTGATTTTGGTCATTATGTTTATTCTGAATTGGTTTTTTTTTGGTTATATTCTTCACAGGATCATTTGCATGACGCCCTGACGAGTCAATGTACTATTGTCTGCAAAAGTACACAAGTACCTTGTTATCAAGGATAAATGATAATCCATTGTCCGGGCAAATGGATACAAATCGACACCGACAATCTCTAAACGATATAACAGTGGGACCAGACGGCGGACTCCGGACAACACACAATGTCTAGTGTCTAGTGCGGGTTATCCGGCGTCGAGAGTAGAACGGGATGATCAATATCAAATTCATATGGCGCGTCAATCATTGGACGCCGCAGCCGCTCTGTATCCAGTCGCGTTGTACACATACAGAGTACGGAGTACAGAGGTCAACAATCAATAATACAGGTATTCGACTTCGGACGATCATCCCAAAAACTCCAGTTGTCCCCAATTTTTACGTCCAGGTTCCATTTATCGAAATAAGGCGCCTTTCGCGGCTGCGGCTTATTGTTTTTATTTGAAGAGTAGAGAGAGAGAGAGAGAGAGCAAAAGAAATACATCTCAGAATTAAATGTCTCAATTGACCCCAAAAGCAGGACCTGCAGACGTTCATCCGTGTCACTTGATGCACGTGGGCCCATTTCTGCATGTTAGTTCTTGTATATTGCATATTGAATATTATCAAGCACTTTGTAAGAATATCAAAAAAAAATATCATACCCACTTCGCATAATTACACTAAATAAGGCTAAACGAGCTAGCTAATAAACGGGTAAGAAAAGAGGAAAATGTTCCCACATGGGGTCTAGTCGAGCCTATGTACTCCGTATTCCGTACAATATAAGGGGATTCTCCGGTCATTTCCCTGGCATGGATATTTTCTTTCCCCAAAACACCAGAATCCGGCTTTGTTGTGTTTTGTATGTGTTTGTACGGAGTGCGCGGTGATCCAAGCCAAATAGTTACTCTTGAAATAGGTGCGCAGTATATCCAAACACAAGAAAGAAGAGAGCAGTCCCTCTGCCTGTTGATGAGTAGCCCAAAGTCAACGACCCACGAACATGCCGAGTTCCTATCAGAGAAATTGCTGTCTGTGCTCTCAGGGCAGATTGGAAAAGAAAAAAAAAAAACCACGCAATTTCCCTAAACTCCACACTTCGCTGGCCAGTGCTGTGATAAATTGGTACACTACGCCAGACACAGTAAGTGTCACCCGCTAATGCTTCGGCAGATCGCGTTAAGAGATACCTATGCGGATCAGCACACCCCGGATGATGATCATTGAGCGGTTATTCCACGGAATTGCTATCTATCTTGAGCCCTCTCGTTCACGTTCGATTTTTTTAATTTATTTTTTTACAGGGGTCGAGCCGAAATGTACAGCTGTGATGAAACCTCGGTTAAAAGATATATTGACGTTGGCATTGACCTTGATATTGAAATCTTGAATGGGCAGGAGACTGGCATGATTCCTCCAATAAACGAGACTGATTCCTGCAAGGATTCAGATCCCGAGACAGGGAGCTAAGGAAGTCTAGCAGAAATAATGGCACACTGTCAGCCAATTTACCTTTCAAGAAGAAAGTGACACATTGCTAGCGAAGATCTTGCCTTCGATCATACGGAGTACACTACGAAGACATGTGAAAATACTATATTATTTCCATTTTATATGCATAATTTAATCTAAATATTGTTTCCATTCCCAATAATACAACTCAAACTCATAGATATGCTCAATAGTCCACCAAATCAGACTCCCATCAGAACCCCTAATGACCAACCCAAATCTGCCGAGCAGACTTATATTTTCTATGCATGTTCTACGTCTGCTCTAGATAACATCAAAAAGAAGGAAAGAAGTTAAACAAAAGTATACTTTCACTAATTTTTATCTTTTTTATTTTCTTTTCCCTAGGTGGCGCACTATCGCCTGATACAGCGAACGTTGTATTACTAGTGCTAGTGCATCCTGGTGCCGGGTCAGCCCCCTGTTGTCCACGGACAGTCTGGACAATGCGGCTGGTTAATTTTCTAGGGTTCTGTTTGGATCTGGGCCGGAGGTACGGAGTATGAGTCGTACCCACCCTTGTCTCCGACGTGCATCGTCGGATGAAAACTCTTTGGGTTATTGGTATGGCGCGTTGAAGACGTGGGAGGCGCTTATGCACACTGTTGATGCATACTACGGGAATTGAGTACTCATCTTACTTTGTACACCTCTTTCAAGTTAGTCTGTTGCCCGCACTACTGCACGTCGCTCTCTTGGGCGTCTCCTGAATCGTGTACTGTACTTTCAGGTGTATTTGTTGTACCAAACGCTACTTCAAGATGCGGTTGACGTTGTATGCATGCACACGTGGGGTGTAGGTATACCTACAACATATGTTTACCAGATTGCGTACCCCATACAAATCCCGGAGTCGATGCATCGATATGTATGCAAGTCTCTTTTTGGTTTGTTTCTGTGTTTCTGGTGAGAGTCTCATTTTTGGGTATTGTGGTCATAGTCCCAGGTGAGGGAGTACTGTCCTACAAATAGATAGGAAACCGGTACTTGTGTCAACTAATCGCAAAACTATCCTGACATCCTTATGCACGTGGCTCTGTATTGTATGCATTACATCGTCGTAATTGTCTGGAAAGATCTCTAGTTAGCACAGCGATATCGTATAGTAAATCCAAATAGAATGCATTATGTTTCTAATGCTAGAGAAACAAGTGCAAGAATATATACAACTGTATACAAAACCAAACCCTAAAAAGCAATGACTGATCCCCACTGATCTCCATGTAGCTTTACATATTTGTGTTTCAGAGCCCGTCATGTCTTGAAACGCTAAAAGGAACCCACAACATAACCTCGCTGTGGGCCGTTTAAGCATAAAGCTTGAATGTCCAGTTATGCAGCGAAAATCTCGGCGGGTTTGAAATTGACCCCTACTAGTAGTATAATAGTATACGAGTAAGGCTTTCTAGTGTACGTCGATCCCAGATTCATCACACACTTGTGTCAAATGAGGTAAGGTCTATAAGGCTGAGGTATCCAGTGCCAGGGCTATCGCCCCACTCCATTAAGTACTTATATCTGCCTCTTCCATCATCTTCACTTGGTTTTCCTTTTCTTAGAGTTTGTTCGCCGCTAGTAGGCAATATAAAGCACCAAGTCCTCTGTGGATGGCATCTGTGGCAATTATGTTGACTTATGAGGCCACTCGTAGTTGCACCTCGCGAGAGCACAATCTTCCGAGGTGATGAGGCAAGGCAACTAAATGCGCTGGCCATGGTACAAATTTCCAGATATTGGAGAATAATTCATCTGAGAATCTGATATAAGAGAGCTACTCTGCGGATCGGGTAGATTGATATATATCTTCATGGGTTTTCTTGCTATACTTGTGTTGTTGAAGCTTAAACTGTGGTGATATATTTGGCGTCTTGAGTATCATCACAAGTTCC
This sequence comes from Penicillium expansum, assembly GCF_000769745.1. Lineage (NCBI taxonomy): Eukaryota > Fungi > Ascomycota > Eurotiomycetes > Eurotiales > Aspergillaceae > Penicillium > Penicillium expansum. Next base: position 42,667 of record NW_015971176.1, read on the forward strand.
GAATTTCAATTCCCTCCCCTTCCCCCCTAATTGAACTATTATGAAAATTGCCGAGTAACGTAACTGACGGAAAAATACATTCCGTCAACTCTGCGGAATTACCCCGGATATCGACCATTTGCGGGGTTGGACAGGCTACATCGTCTACCCATAGATCTATATATTCTATACTAGAAGCATGTCATAGTATCTAGACAAGTCTATCTTCTTATGCTGGGTCCATTAATCCAATTGCCACAATGCTTTTTTTCACAACATGCGTCCTAGCCATCGCGTCTGGTACCACTTTCGCCAGGGCAGGCCCTTTATCAAGACCAACGACCAAATTCGATTGGTCGTCAACCAAGGCTCTGTATGTGCAGTGACGCTTCAAGCTTGTAGGCAGCACTAACCCTCACCCAAAGAATCGCCTTCGGTGATTCCTATACTTACGTCCAAGGAACCCTTGGGCACCAAAATTTCAGTTTCATTGGAGACCAATTCAACCTCGCATATGATGCCAAAACTCTGCTTTCCAACAAGATAGTCCAAAATCAAGTAAGTTTATCTCCTGACGCGATTAAACTCAACACAGCATCGTTAAGGTGTTTAAATTTTTCTACGATTAGACCGCAACGGCAGAAGGCGGTCCCAATTGGGTCGAATATCTTACAGACTGCGGCGTCCACAAAGGCCTCACCTTGCCACAAAACTGCAAAAAGCAACTCTGGGATTTTGCATTTGCAGGCGCCGACATATCAACCGAGTAGTAAGCACAATCCACAATCCACACCAATTCACAAACTGACTTTAACCAAACCAAAGCACACCCCTCCACCACAACTTTACAGTCTCCCTAGTGGACCAAATAAACCAATTCAAGCAATACGGCCACCCAGCCCTGCTACACAAGCTACCAGGCTTCAAGCAAGACAAAACCCTACTCGCGCTCTGGATCGGTATCAACGACATAAACGACAGCGCCAAATACGCCGTCGACTTCCCAACCTTCTACAAAAGCCTCATGGACATACTCTTCGCCTCCGTAGAGACCCTCTACAGCCTGGGCTACAGAAACTATCTCTTCATGAACCTGCCGCCGCTAGACCGTACGCCAGGGAACCAAGCAAAGAGTGACCCAAGTCCGAACGCCACACAGGTCGGGTGGTATAATGCCGCGTTGGCAGATCATGCGGCTACGTTTGGGGAACAGCATGAGGAGACGCGGGTTATGGTTTTTGATGCGCATGCGAGACTGGCAGATATGCTTGATGAGCCTCATAAGTATGGAATCGTGAATACGACGGACTTCTGTGCTGGGTATGATCAGCCGGGTATTGCGGTTGAGTATGAGAAGTATGGATGTCCGACGTCGTTGGAGCGGTATTTCTGGTTTAATTCGGGTCATATGACTAGCCATGTGCATGAGGTTTTGGCCGGAGAGGTAGAAAGGTGGTTACAGGAAGCGTGAAGGTTGGGGATAGGACATAGCTACATGTAGGCAGATTCTCAGAATTGTCTATATCAATACAATGGTGGTTTGGAATTAGGATACCGGGAAAAGACAGTTATTTGAAGAATAATCATTATTGCAGATTGAGATCAGAGGTGGGCGAAGTCTCCGAGGCATGAAACTTTTGAAACTAATCAACATGTATGGATTCATCGTGAGAATTCAAGCCCTAGAATCCCACGAAACTGATGAATCGAGATCCGAGACCCTTGAAAATCCCCTGTAGCATGGGACCGAAGAAAAAATAAGTAAAAACTATCTATGACATCAAAGATAACGCCGTCCTGCCCGAGTTACGCATGAAGTCAAGAAATGGGAAAGAGTCTACCGGGACAATACAAGACAAAGTGACTGACTGCACGGGGAGCAGCAGCAAGGCAACTACCAGTGGGGCATCTACCAGCGACGGTTGCCGCCGACGGGAGCAGCGTTGGAGGCAGTGAAACCACCACCGCCGCCGCCACGGCCACCACCCCAGCCACCACGGCCACCACCGCGTCCACGGCCACCCCAGCGACCACCACCGCCGCCGCCGCCGTAGCGAACCATCTCGGCAAGACGGGGGTCAACCTGCTGCTTAGCTTCAGTGAGGATAGTAATCAAATCACGAGCCTGCTTAGAGTCTAGAGAAAAGAAAAATTAGTATAACTCGCACATGTCCAAGACATAGATGGTAAACTTACTGTCAGTGGTGAAGAAGGTAATGGCGGTACCCTTGGCACCGGCACGAGCGGTACGACCAATACGGTGGACATAATCCTCCGAGTTGTTGGGGTAATCATAGTTGAGAACATGAGTGATATCGCGCACATCTTTTCAGAATTGAGTTAGCAAATAGAACAGTAGTGGGGGTATGAGGAGTATGGCCATGAAGGACCCTTTCTCCGTCGTGCAAGACTTGATGCATCACTGCTCTCTTGATGGGTATCATTGAAGAAAATCCCAAGGGAAGCGAATCCATGGGATGGCGGTAATATCGTGGTCCTAGAGAAACCTTGCAATGCAGCCTTCAACAGTTCAATAGTTCAAGAACAACGCTGTGTGAGAAAAACTTCGACTCTTCTACGAGTCTGTCACACAAGAGATGGAGAATAGAGAATAAAAGTCAAGCTAGAATGCCTGCTGCTGTGCTGCACTGTGAGTCCAAGGTCCTCTTGGCATGTGAACCATTTAGGATGACCAGATACGCCTGGACGCGGCGCAAACACCGACGTGCTTCGAGAGAGTTTTGAGCACCGTGCCATTGTTTAACACAACGTCAACACGGGTGAGTGTTTTCAAGGGCCCCTTAAGGGGGGACAAAAAGGGGGAAATGGAAGAGGGAGGGGGGATGCAATTTGTTCATACCAATACCACGCGAGGCCACATCGGTGGCCACCATGATGGGGCTCTTGCCCTGCTTGAACTCGTTCAAGACCCAGTCACGCTCGTTTTGCTGCTTGTCACCGTGGATGGCTATAAAAGAAATTAGTACTGTGCACATGGGCGAGTGGGGAGCCTATCGAAAACTTACAAAGCGCAGGCCAGCCGTCCTGACGGAGGAATCGGGTAATCTCATCTGCGACACGCTTGGTGCCAGTGAAAATGATACACTTGTTGGAGCGGTCCTCCATAATCTTCTCGAGGTGCTTGATCATCTTGTCGCGCTTCTCAAAGTCCGAGACGACCTCGACAATCTGTGTGATGCGGTGGTTGGCGGAGAGATCGGTGGAGCCGACGTTAACTTGAATGTAGTCGTTGAGGAAATCAGAAGCGAGCTGACGGACATCCTTGGGCCAGGTAGCGGACCACATGCAAGTCTGACGATCAGGGCGAATCTGGCCGATAATCTTGCGAATTTGGGGCTCGAAACCCATGTCAAGCATACGATCAGCCTCGTCAAGAACGAGGTAAGTGACACGACGAAGGTTGGTGCGGCCAGCCTCGAGCATATCAATCAGACGACCGGGAGTGGCAATGCAAACCTCAACACCACGAGACAGGTCACGAATCTGAGGACCCTTGGGGACACCACCGTAGACACAGGTGTTGCGGATGCGGGAGGACTTTCCGAACTTGGTAATCTCAGCCTGAATCTGAACAGCCAACTCACGAGTAGGAGCCAGAACAAGGACAATGGGACCATCACCAGGGGCGAGGAGAGGCTGGGCGTTGATGTGAACAATAGCGGGGAGACAGTAACTGAGGGTCTTTCCGGAACCAGTCTCGGCAATACCGACGACGTCGCGTCCGGACAGAGCCATGGGCCAGCCCTGGGACTGGATAGCAGTAGGAGCATCAAAGCCCTGAGCCTTGACCTCAGACAGAACGTACGCGGGGAAACCAGCCTCGTCAAAGGTCTCAACGGGACGGGGCACGTCGGTACCCTGAATGGCCATCTCCTTAGACTTGCGGAAGGCCTGAACGTCTTCCTCGGAGCGAGCAGTGACATCAGGGTGCTCCTTGTAGAACGACTTCTCGAACTTGGGCATGGTGTTGATATCTAAGTGGAACCAAAGTTAGTATTGCTTGAACATAAACGTTTGCCGTTTGCTGTTGAATGAACTTACCCCAGTCTTGAGTCTTCAGGCCAGCGCCGAGGTTGTTCATGCGGTCACCACCGGCAGCACCGCCGCCGTAACCACCACCACCGCCGCCGCCGTAGCCGCCGCCACCGCTGTAACCACCACCGCTACCACCTCCACGGCCACCACCGTAACCACCACCGCCGGAGCCACCGTTAGAGTAGCCGCCTTCACCTCCGCGGGAGCTAGAATATCCAAGTTAGCACAAATTCTTCTTGCGATGCGACATGTATCCTGTCCGCTTGGTATTGGTTGGGAAATCGAGAATAGACTCAGAATCCCGAGGCCCAACACCATCGCAAACAACTGCAGGGCCCAGGCTTTTGCCAGAAACCCGTACAGTTGACAAGACAGACAAAGAAGACAAAGAAACGTCTCAGAATGAACTTACCGGTAGGAGTCACCGCCACCGCCGCCACCGCGAGAGTAACCACCTCCGTACGACATGATTTTAAGTCTGCGAAAGGGTGATTTGGGAGAAAGAGAGGGTATTAGAATATGAGAAGAGGAGTGGGAAGAGAGAAGGATGAAAGAAGGACAAGTTCACAAGAAAAGGTAGGAAAAGGTCGGGAACTTGAAAGAAAAGGGAAGGAGAAAAAAAAATAAAAAACTTGCCAGGGGAGGCGCGAGTAAAAATTCAATTAGGCTTAGCGTGCTCTTTGTATTTTTCTATCATCACATGACCAGTGGCCTGGATCAGGTACTCTTCAAACCGCCTGCCTAAAAGGGACTAGTGGGTACTTGCCGCTTTCATCGTTCGTATCTATCTCATCTATGATTGGTCGCTGTTATCAACTTCAGGCAGAAAATTTAGGAATTTTTAGATTTGCGCCAGGCATCGATGGTCCATGGATAGAAGGGGGCAAATATTGGAAGATGGCGACAAGGCAGTCTTTTTTGTGAACACAGCCTGAGTGGCGATAAATCTACAATGACGGCAAAGTGATAGACTTCGAGAATTGTTGATTATGGAGGAGGCCAATACGTACATTTGGGGCGAATTCAACAAATTTAATGTTTTACCTTTTCACGTATACATGGGTGAATTATTTCAGATCATTCTGGAAGCAAACAACCAGCTTGATGACGCAGAAGTACGCTTTATACCAAGGTAAAATTATCTTCACAAGGAGGCTGCAGCGTTGGAATTTTAAGATCAAAGGAGGAACAATCCATTTTTATGATCAATGTAGGTAGCAGACTAGGGTCTTCAAACCTATTGTCCAGAACTGCCGAGGCCCATATCCCAGAAACGAATCTCCAATTCCGTAGCCCGAACAAAGATCTTGATCAGTTCTTCCATGCGACTGGGTGACACATGTTGCATGTGATCCTCCAACAATGCTATATGAAATGACATGAATCAGTGAGATGTTCCACTTGTTCTTCACAATATGACTTACCTGAACCCAGTCGTACAGCCTCCGTGTAATCATCGGCAACATAATTCTCGATCCATTTCCAGTAGGTATTCCCCTCGCGAAGAGTATCTTCTCCCGCGTGCAGCCGTTTTGCAATGGCGCCATATCCGATCAAACATGGTGCGAGAGCCATTTGGAGGGCTAGCCAGTCCTCTGATTGGCCTACATCCAAAATGTATCGGCTGTATGCGGTGCAAGCTATACATATCGAGATTAGTGAGCACATTATCAAGTTTATACATCATCGGCACGACCAGCTTACCGATAGTTTCGGGTGTATTTTCCATCTCCTGCTTGGAAAGGCCAAAGGAGGCACAGTAGTCGATGTGCAATGCCATTTCCCGCTGGATGTGGAGAACAATCTTGGCCGACTGAAGTGACTGTGTTAGATCGGTATTGAAAACAAGTATGGCGAGTACTTACAGCTGCTATTGAATCTATGCTCTTGGCCTTGTATGATGCAAGTGCATTGCTTCGGGCAAATTGTACCTATAAGTTTGAATTTTGATTAGTTGAATGTATTCTCCCTACCACATTGAAGAAAGCTCACCAGGTAGAGATAATCTTGCACAAGGTACTCCTTGAAGCGTTTAATAGGCAGTGTACCCTGGCCCATGCCTTCGACAAACTCATGGTGGGTGAACTCCTGCCATGCTTGCTGCACATCTTGGCGGTCCAAGATGTACTCAAAGAATCGGCCACTAAATAGCATATCGTTAGAACAAAGAAAATACACGTAAGAAAAACCTGGGGATGGGTTACATACGGCGCAAAGGGCATGGTGTAAGTAGAGTGGAAATGATTGATCGGTCCACTACCTTTACCTAGATCAATGCTTGTCTTGATTCCTACCTCAACAAATCGCACGGCGCTCCGGACCGCTCTGATCATGTCCTTGCCAGAAGCCAGGTTTGCAGCGATTGCCGAAGCAAGTGAGCAGCCCGTGCCGTGGGTATTCTTGGATACCAAGAACTCTGTCTCGAACAATGTGGTCGTCGTTCCGTCAAAGAGGATATCCACGACTAAGGTTGCTTCTTTCGGGTCTAGAGATGTTTTGTGGTCTTTCGTCAAAGGAAGGTGACCTCCCTTGAGGAGAACCGCCTTGGGGCCTAGTGAGCATATCTTCTTAGCAAGCTCAACCATTCCCTCTAGATCCTTCGGTTCAGGGGTCTCTGCACCAGCATCTTTCAATAAGAGAAGAGCCTCAGGGATGTTTGGTGTCAGAATTGTGGTCAAAGGAAGCAACTTTGTCCGTAGTTCCTTGACTGCTTTTTCAGGTAGCAACTGGGAGCCACTAGTGGAAACCATAACCTGTTGATGCTGGTTAGAGTAGTATTTTGAGAACAGAAATCGAGCATACCGGATCCAGAACAATTACAGGGACCTTGTGAGCTTGTAGTGTTTCTGCGATGACATCAATTGTCTCGGCAGATGAGAGCATGCCTAGGGGGCCATTAGTTCTATATAAACAAGATACCAATCATAAAATGCAAATGGATTACCCAGTTTTACCACATCTGCACCCACATCTTCCAGTCCAGCATTGATCTGCTTTCTCACAAATTCCGAGGGCACGACAAAGATGTCTTGCACACCTAATGTATTTTGTGCCGTCAACCCAGTGGTGGCAGTGAGAGCGTAGCATCCATGGGCCGCAAGGACCCTTTGATCAGCTTCAAGACCCCTGAAATATGTTAGAGCTTTCTTTTGTAATCTTAATATAGCGTAAATTGAGGGATAGAGGGTTAAGTATCGCTTTGGAGATAAGTTCGTGGGGCACGGCTTTTTTCCCCAGCCGGTGTTGCGGGGTGGAATGTTTGGACTTACGCTCCACCTGAGCTGTCTGATCCTGCAATGACCAGAACCCTTTTGACAGACATGATTGAAAGAGCCAATCAGCAAATGAGCAGGGATAACTACTCTGCATTAGCGATCAAGCTGAAGTGAAGAATAACGGAGTGGGGGTGGCCGGAGAATTGGGGGGTTTACGATAAGATAAGACGTATCTTGATATAAAAACGCTCGAAACACTTGAAGAAGACCCTAAAATACATATGCAATTCGATTTGATCATGACCATGCAACTTTCCAAGACTCCAATATCCTTAGGTATTTACAAATAACCAAAACCATACGCCACCGGAGCATCTATTGTAACATGAAGCGGAAGAGACCATCCATCTCAACCCATTGACGACCACACTTCTTTAGGTAGCTGTCCACCACCCCCTTGATCGTACCGAATCTTGTGCGGTTGAACTCTGCAAGGGCTGCAACACTGTCCTTTTTCTCTCCTGTCTCTTTCTCGGCAGCGACCTTAGCTTTCTCGACATCCCAGAGACCAGCAAAGTACAGAAGCTGGTTGTATATCTCCTTCTCTGAGTACTCGTACGACATACGGCCTAGACAGCCTTCTGCTCGACCTCGGGGACCCAAACAGCGGTGTCCATAAACGCTGATTTGCCGTGTGCGGTTGCCACATGACGAATCATCACATACCAGCCAGCCTTCGTAGTATCGCGAGGTCTGTTCGCGGATCTGGTGCTCCAATTGCGCGACAATTGTCATGACCGAAAAGGGTTTCTGGCAGCTCTGGTTCGGGCAAACGATTCCGTGAGCAGTGCACATGTGCGATGAAGCCACCAGACCCTCATACACAGACTGTTCTTTGCAGTATCGGCATCTTAGGGATAGTCGCGTGGAATTGGCAAACCGAACCGAGTCCGGGATTTGCGACTCGAGTGGGGTGACCTCGGCGTTTTGTTGATTGTTAGAGCTAGAGGTATTGATCTGATATTTGCGAGTATCAAGACCCAAGCACTCGGCGAGACGGACGGCATCAGTACCAGGGATCGGGGCGCAGAGACGCTCAATAGGAGGGAAGATCTGCTTGAGAATGTAGAACTCAATATCTGGCTTGAGACCCGAATCGGACTTGAGCACATCCTGCGGGCTGTATGATCGCTTCGCGGGAGGCAGAGATGAGGTTTCCGAGTTTCCGTTGGTCACGATATATGAGATGACGTCATTCGGTCGAACTGTCTTGCCCCGGGAAATTTCGCGGAGAGCGACTTGTGCCGGTGGCATGCTCTCTTTATTAGGGTACTCCTGGGGCCGTTTTGAAAGTTTCTGATGGAGAGTTAGCAAGGTTATCCAGAGAAATCCTCGGGTTCATCACATACAGTGTAGATCACGTATTTCTGCACAGGGATTGTGTATTCCTTCATCCTCTCTGCAAGCTCACGCAAGTACTCGTGGATCTTGTTGAGCACGACTTCCTGATCTTCACCGGACAGAATTTCGTTCAACAGCTTCGACGATACCTCCTTTGAGAGGGCACAGTATTCACGACGCTTCATATCAAGACCCTTAACCTCTAGTTTCTCCACGTACTTGCCATCCACTTCGGTAAGGTTGACAGCAGCATACTTTTTCTTGGCATGCAGTAGAAGCCGACGGAAGACATTGTCGATATCGATTTCTAGAAGTCGGTAACGTTCGTTGACCGATTTCTTGAACTCTTCGCCAACCTTCATGGCGTCGCTCATGTTGTCCATATTTGTATTGATCATGACCGAATCGGTGTCACCATAAATGACTCGCAATTGCTGGCTTTCGGCTAGTTCCTTGGTGTTTCTTAGAATCTCACGTCCCTTGAAGGTGGTGAGCATTGCTAGAGGTCGAGCGTAGAATCGACTCTGCGTGTATCCCAAGCATCCGTACATGGAATTGGCAGTCAGCTTCAAGGCCAATTGTTTTGTGTCCCAGATGGCCAGTTGTTCGGGTGTGGCACGCTTGTCTTTCATCAACCTCTTTACTTCGCGTCGACGGTTAACCAAGGTCGCGATCAGCCGAGGTAGAACACCTTGTTCTTGGTCAGAGGAGGGGACATCTGGCACTTTTTCTTCATTTTCATTCTCGGCCTAGTTTGACATGTTAGAATAAACGAAATGAGACGAGGGCTTGGTTTGGGTCGATTTACCGTAGCTGTTCGGTCCACTGTTGTGAAGCAGATGTTGTATTCCTGGATGATACTGGGATACAGACTGTTGAAGTCCATAACAAGGATGAAGCGATCGTAAAGACCCTTTTCGGGCTCAAAAACAAGACCACCCTTGTATTTGTCCTTCTTTTTCTTGTCGACCGCCTCGTCATCATCGCCATCTTGCATCTTCTCCTCTGCCTTCTGAAGACGAGATGAGTACTTGTCTGGGCAAATGTATTTGTTGCGATGGAACTCATGTAGCAGAATGTACTCGTTTCGCTCGGCACGCGTGCCGCTAAGTGTGCGTGCCCACGAATTGCCAGCGGTGTTGGTCAACACCTTCGTGAGCGGCAGCATCTGAAGACGTAGGACTAATGCTGCAATGAAGTATGTATCTGTATCACAATGATTGACAAAGTTCATAAGACCGTCTTTGGTGGTCGCCCAGGTCTTCAATGCCGCTTCGGCATCTAGTTCCTGGCGTACATTGCCCTGGCCGAGATACAGTTGGCACATCTCAGTCAAACTCCACGACTGACATTTCATCATAAGAGACTAGTGGCAGTCAGCATTGTCATATACCTAATTTGAAGAGAAAATTACCTTGCCCATGTCGTTGGCAACATCGCACATCAATCTTCCAGCAATCAGCTGCCTTTCGGCGAAAAAGTTGCCACCCTTATTGAAATTCTTAGGCCAATCTCCACGCCTGAGTCGGCCAATACGATGCCATCCAGGCGTCTTCTTTTCACGCATTCGGCTGAGTAGAATGCCTAGGTCGACATCCTGCAACTGATGGCCCATGATCACATCGGGGTCCATCTTCTCAAACATAGCAAGGAACTTGCTGAGCAAGAACTGTTCTGTTCTTTCGAGAATGACAGTGCCCCGCTGGTTTTGTGCTTCGGCTTCGAAATGCAGTGGGTATGAAGCGCCGGCAGGGCGCATGACGGTGAATGTCTTGCACGGAAGCTTCTCCGGGGGAGTGGTATCAGTTAGAGAAACGTCTTCATACACTCGAGCACTCGCTATTAGAATCTCCTGCTTGTTCTCCTTAACATTTAGCTGGGTACGGAAAGAAAGACTCATCAAGGTCAAGGGTGGGGCATCCAGGTTCTCGGAATCTGGGACGAGGCTGATGAGTGCTGGTTTGGCGGCCCGGCATTCGAACTTGCACCAGGATGCGTTGGTCACTGCAGCAAAGTCGGCCTGGTCGATCCTGAGCCAGCAAGGGCCCATTATATTTTTCCAGAGAACAAACTGTTCAAATAGGGAGGTATTGGTACCGAAAACGTTCGAGAAAGTCTCTCCCTTGGTCTCCATTGGCAGTGCAGCCTTATCGTACGGATAGAGTAATTTGAGATACTCTGCTTCCTTTGGAACCCCAGGCATTTCAAATGCGTATTTGCGTTCGCATGGTTTCATCTTGTGCATGCCGACCTTGAGTTTTGACATCATCTCGTCAACCTCCGAGTAAACATCTTGCATGTCAACCTCCTCTTCAGTCGCTCGTCCGTGCTTGTGTCGATATTCCCGCGGAAGGAAATAAAGCTTTCGCAAGATATTGTCAACCTTGACGAAGGCACTAGTGAAAGATCCATTCTGCTTGTTCTTCACTTTTCCGAACAGACACAGGCTGCCGTTGACTTCTGTATAGTCCAGCCAGAATATGCGCAGACTGCCGTCATCTTCGACCACATCTTGGGCGCGGAGCTTCCCAAAGGACCGCATTTCCGGGGCTGGACTGCTGAGAACGTTCAATTTGCTCCTCACGTCATTCCAAGAAGCATCCATTTCTTCTGGCATTGATTTGACTGGAGACGAGCTTGCTGGTGTAGAAGCAATGTCATGCTTGATCTTTGGGGGCGGCCGACTGCCGGTCATGTTGATGGTCTTCGATTTGAGGGTGGAGTCTCCAGTGACTTCTGCGACATCCATAAGGTCAACATCGTCGTCCTCTGGCTCTTCAGCCTTGACCGAGATATTGTTCCTCCGCTCTACTGCTTTGCTGATTGGAGATGAGGGCAGGATGTCACTCATGGGAACATCATCATCGTCTGGCATCGGTAGAGGGCCGTCATCGAGACCGTCAGAGTGGAGCGCCTGGTCCTTCATTGGCGAGCTTGGCATGTCATTCTCATCTCTTGGTTGAAGCTTCTCGTGACGACGCTTCTCAGACAAGGGCGGGGAGAGAACGCGAACTTTGCGTCGGGCCTCTGACTTAACAATGTTTCGTGTCGGGGCGTGGTTCGATACGACGTTGGTGTCAACCTCTCCGAGGAGATCGGCCATGAATGCATCGTCCTCGGCAGTAGCAGCGGGCTTGTAAAACTGGTTGTTAAAACGAGGGGTTTGATTTCCATGACCAAAAAGCACTCACCTTGGGCTTGGGAGCAGAAGCCGCAGCCTGTCCTTTGTTGAAGTACTTGGATATGCCATTGTTCATTTTCTCCTTTCGCTGTTGTTCCTCTTCTCTCTTTCGTTTGGCAGCCTTGCCTCGTATGGGTAGTTCGTCACTTTCGTCGCTGTCATATTCTGCTGTCTGTTCGTTCCATACTTCGCGGCCATCGTCTGCGTAACCGGCGCCGTTATCATCGACGACGAAATCATCCTGATCAAGACGGTCTCGAATAACCTTTTTGTAACCGTCATCATCAACCTCGTCGTAAATGTCGCCCTGGTCCTCGACCTCGTATGTGGAAATTCGTTTCTTTCCTGAGGCACGGAGAGCCCTCAGCTCGGCCAATCTTTCGCGAGCCGTAGGCATTATGGTTTGTTTAGAGACCACTACCCATTAAATAGAGTTGGGTGTGTTGAGAATGGTAGATCGGATCGAGGATTGTTGCGGGGACAGGGAGGATGAAAGGAGTGTCGCGCAATTCATCCAGGCACGCGAACACCACGCGTCGGGTCGCGTTTTCCCTATCCGCTGGCGACATTATGTCAGCACCGTAAGTGTTTCTGCCCCAGGCGCACAGAGCAATTACATCAGCCATTTAGTGCCTCAGGCGAATATACCCGTCCTGAGATCAGGCGATCATATCGTGCCCTATATCTAACTCTATAATGATTCTACGAGATGGGCTCCAATATTAAATTTGGGTCGGGTCACTTTACGCTTTGTTTTTTTGGCTTTGCTGTTTCAAAGTTATCAATATATACACTGCAAACATGGATTTTATTAGCGTAATAGGCACCATGCATGACTCGGATAAAGGCATCTAGCTGCTTGAATGTTTAAAAACAGGCCAAAATCCCAATAAAGGACTGATAATTTGCTTATGCAGAGTCTAGTTCAATTATTCTAAGCATAAAGTTCAGAGTAGTACATATGATGAAGGACTAAACTACCAGTAATATGAGCCCGGTACCTAGGACGATCAGTATATGCATACATATAACATAAAGTATAATGATTCTACTAAGCAAATAATCTGATACAGCTGATGTTATGCCTCTTGGCTGGTAATGAGTAGTTGATAAAGAATTTGGGACACACTCAAATGATAAATCTCTCAATATATGATGCATGTCAAGGTAGTCTTCAAGACTATGGTGCTCACAAACCGCGACGCTGACAATCTACAGATTGGCCTGATTCTGTTATAGTAATGGATTTTCAGGTAATGTGAGGTGCCCGTATTTCGTATTGTCGTACTGTAGGTTGCTCCCCCGGCGATGTGAAACTTAAAGTCCCATTTGCCTGTATAGGCTCTGCTGTATCAGAGAATTCCAAGCCGCGGCTGAGTCGTTTACCACTTCCGTTTCTAGCTATTCTGTTGTTTTCTTTTCTCACTCTTTAGTTTTACGGCAAACCTATGTATGGGTTGGCGTCACACGTTTTTACTTCGTTGATTTTGCCCCCAGGACGTGTTCTAGTCTTGTCCACTGTCTTGCTTTCATTTCACACCATAATCTCTTTTGATCTAATGTCTTCTTCTTCTTCTTCTTCTTCTTCTTCTTCTTGTTTGTTTATTACGTGCCATGCGTGTTACCTCTGCCTATTGTGCCGTAGTTCGGTTGCCCCGTGCATCAACGAACTATGAGACTCCCAAAGCACACACAGCACGAGGATGCGACATGAGTTATTGGAAAGGACTTTGGTAAGTGTTCTACTTTAACGCATGCTGTTAAAGTTCTAATCGGTCTATTTTGGGACGCCCTCTTATTCTCTCGTTCATTGGCTCATGCATGTCGTCTCCGCCTGCCGCATTGGCGAACTATGAGTTGCCCAGCAGAACACAGCACACTTCACGAGATAGGGAGTTCATGGAAGATGTATTGGTGAGTCTCCTACCTTCCAGCATGCCATTTTGACTTGCCATGATAAAAATAAATTGAATTGTTCCTAACCCAATGCAGGGCATCCCTCAACACCGTCGCCAAATTTCCCAGCACTAGCCTTTCCCTGTACAATCGTGGCAGCTGGGTGTATACGATGAATGATACCCAGCTAGCATCTTGAATGAGATGAGCAGCTACAGTTTACTATTATACCATAGGGAAGTATGAGTGCTTTTTTTGCCATGCTGTCGTATATGATGACCTTGACCGAAAATCGAATCTGCGGATATGCCATAACATTTATTGATCTGATACGAAACCAAACAGCAGAACTCTATCCATTACAGCCTTTCTGTGGGAAATGGGAGCAACTTGGCTAACACTTTCACCAATCTATCTAGGATACCATACCTCTATGCTTAGGTATGACTTGAGCATCAAATTCGAGTCTGAGTTGGTCCTCGCCTCAAACCCGGCGAATGGTGACACAAGAGCTTCCTCAATTCTCAGCACTTGAAGCTGAGCTGTTCATCTGCTGGGACACAATACTGGTTTTCCCGTCTAGCGATATGGCTACAATCAGGAGACCGATTCCGCTAACACGTGGGAAATATATAGTATCTATCCGATCGACACGCGCATACATGACGATGCCACCACCTCGAAAATCCTCAATTCCATTTGGTATTCAAAAGTTGAAACTCGCAAACAATGGCCACTCGAGCTACAGAAACCAATGGGCCAAAAGCAAACCTGGGATGGAACTGAAAAGATTAAGCTGATCTGGGCCAAGGCAAAAGAGTATCTGGTTTGATGATCTGACTGTTCGTACTATCGAGTGATGTTCCAATATTTTCGCTAACACTCTTAAGAAAACTAGGTATCTGTTCCATGTTTACCGACTCGATATGAATTACTGAGCATTCCAAAAGTTGGATACTCGGCGGGCCCCAAAGCGCATTTCATGATGAGAAGTTACAATTTGAAAATGACTGTCGCCAGTCCAAAGTGACTAGGTCAGTGGGCATGATGAAAATTGAAAAGAACTTTGATACGATGCGAAACAAAGGAGATATTCTTTCCTTGGCTGATCTTATGGCCATATTCTGTTGTGATTCTGGAAGCTCTCGCTAACAATCTCGAGATATCCTAGGTTTCCATATGTACCCCGAGGCATGATCCTCCTTCCAATCCCACAAGCGCAATCCATATTTGATGCCGCGGAAAGCACAATTTATGAGAAGACCGTGGGCTATCGAGTATCTTATCTTATTGACTGATCATGCAGCTCTTCTGAACTTGATACGTTAATTTCCTTTTGTTTAATACTCGAGTCATCTAGGCTATCCCATTTTTACTCTCATATGTGACTCCGTATAATTCTAATGGATTTCTAGGAGCATAATTATCTGAAAGTTCAGATGACGAGGGCTACAATCTAGAGCTGACCCCGATTTTTCGAAGGTCAACGGATACAATTGAATGGGATTGAACACCGGTACGTGATCTAGTTCCACATTGGTTCTTTAGTTCACACTTCCAGATCAAAAGATTCCATCCCTTTTACAGGCATGCATATGTGTGGCTTGATACCAACACCCTGAGGGTCTGCAGACTAATATCTAGGGGATTTGAAAGTTTGCAAATAAGAACTTGAACGTCCATGGCTTTCAATGAACTGAGGGGCTACACCGGTCTGTCCGAGGCGCGACAAATCAAACGATTGATTCGGACCAAGCCGTTTGCAAATCTGTTCTACTTGTTCAATCCCTCCCTGGCTTCTGGCTGATGTAGGACCAAATATGAGAATGCCGATATCTGTAAGGTATGTCACAATTCTCCTTACGCTGACATTGGAGCTTCTCTGCTAATTATTCCAATGTATCGCTTTAGATTGTCAATTTCTCATTCAGATACGACTAAGAAACAACGCTTTATCGCCCAAGAACAATTGAAGCCCGCAAAATGATGACCATCTTTTACTACACAATAAATTTCGGATCCTAGTCTACGCTCTCGCTGTAGACTGTGAGGACAACGAATGAAAAGAACAGTCTGATGCGAGGCCAATCACCTAATTGTTTCAGTATATCGCTTTAGATTGCCAATTTCTCATTCAGGTATGACTCTACACAGCCCTTCATCGTCCAAGCAATTGAAGCCCGCAAAATGATGACCATTCTTTACTACACAATAAATTTCGGGTCCTAGTCTACACTCTCACTGTGGACTGTGAGGATAACGCACGAAAAGAACAGTCTGATGCGAGGCCAATTACCCCAATCACGAGGGTTGATACAGATCACTGCAATACTCTGGTCTCTCATTTACCGGTCCTCCGATCCTGAGATTGTATATTCAGGTTGATACAAAGCCAAAAAAGAGAACTTGTTTTCTTAATTGACACCCGGACTCATATGATCTGTCGCTGACTTTTCCAATTATATAGGTATGTTTCGCACTTCTAGCTCCCCCGACTCGACGCAGTAATGCAGTGACTACAGACACATTGATGGACAAGCCCGAGATCTCGCAATGATGATTTTTTATGCTTTCTCTATTCGTTGTCTTGCCAAAGGAGGTCACCGAATAGAGAAAGCATACCTGATGCGAGGAACTTGGGGCTGAAGGATACGGAGGATTGATCAAGAGAGGTACGTGTGCAATATCCCTATGCTTTATCATCACATTTTAGATCGAAACAAGCGCATGCTTCAAGAACGATTGATACAA
The DNA here is from genome assembly GCF_000769745.1 of Penicillium expansum. Classification (NCBI taxonomy): domain Eukaryota; kingdom Fungi; phylum Ascomycota; class Eurotiomycetes; order Eurotiales; family Aspergillaceae; genus Penicillium; species Penicillium expansum. Next base: position 59,146 of record NW_015971176.1, read on the forward strand.
AAGGAGCGAGGTAAGTTTTCCACTTCCCTGACCATTAACCACATCCTTTTAGAGAAATCTTCCCAGGCTTATACTTTGATGAGCTCATGCCTATACCTCGGCCATGGTCGAGATAAGTAAAGGCAAGTTTTCCATTCCCTCCATTTTTATGAAGGTTAATCGTGAGTTTCGAGAGGATCTTTCTAAGTGGATAAACCTTCAACACTCCTAAGTGATGACAGTTGTGCCATTGATTTGAGGAGGGCTACGCATTGGCATGGGCCCCGGTGAAATAAAAACCAACATCTGATACGAGTGAAAGAAGGTTTCCACTACAAAGGATTGATCTCTCGAAAGATAGGTCTACAATTTCGCTATATTTTGGCTGCAATGAAGTTTTATATCTCAGATGAGAACATGACTATGCTTCAGTGATGACTGAACAAACAGAGACAAGTTTTCCATTCCCCCATATTTTTGGGATTGCTAATGATGAGCCTTTAGATGAAGTCACCTTGAATAGGTGAATCTATATCAAGTGGGCGCGCCTCGAAACTCATACATGATGATTGTTGGCCTCAGTCTGAGTGCCTATGCATTGGCATAAGCATAAATGAAAAGAAAACAAATAAATAATCTGATATGAGATGAACACAAGGCCCCGATTACATAGGGGTTGATCGAGAAAGGTACGTTGGTCATTCCCCTATGCCTTGGTGATGGTTGAGCCTTGAAACTCTCGAATGATGACTTTAAAGTTCTTATTCCGTCCGAGTGACTATGCATTGGCAGAGTGATCAATGAAAGGGAAAACAAAATACCTCTGATGGGAGTTGAAAACAAGGTCTCAACCATAGAGGATTGACCAGACAAATGAGTTTGCAGTCTGTTTTTACTTCGCTAACGGTTGGGTCTCATAGCACTTCAAGTGGGCACACATTTACAGGCCATCCTCTCAACTCACAAATGATGAGCTTACACCGATGCCATACTTCCCGAAGTCCATATCCAATGCTACCCCCAGTGAGGAAAGAAAATAATTTCTGATGCAAGAGGATGGGAGGGTTGGTCGAGAAAAGACATTGCAATTCGCCTACTTTGGTGATAAACGGGTCTTATGCACTTCGGATGAAATGGTAAGCTTACTGCCTAAAGGTGCCAATATTCATACAAAGCAATGTCTGGCTGATAACTAGTGCCGGGCCATTTTGAGACAAGAGATATGGCGAAGAAGAGGCATTGGAGCCATGGGGAGCATTTCAAGAGGAGCTAAGCTGGGCATGTTGAAAGAGAGCTGCCGCACTTGCTGCGAGTGCCAACTATGTTTCTCTCTTGTATGTGAGGGTTTATGAGGCCAAAACCATGTGGATATGACAAGGAATTGAAGTATTGTCCAATTGGAATGACACTTGGCGGCAAATCCGAGTGACAGATAGGCAGATGTCCGGGGTGAACTCGCCATGTGTAGATCCATGAATCCTAGATGTGCTCCAGTATGCGAGAACGAGGGGCGAGTACCTCGGCGGTTTACCTTCAGCATATACCTACCCAAGTTTGGCGTATAAGAACATAAATCTGGGGAAAAAGTGAGACCAAAGTTAGAACACCATAGCTAAAATAACCCCAAAGATCCCAAAAACAAAGATGTGAACAAGATGAAACCCAGTATCATTGAGTAGATTTTCCTGGCTATGCTAGGTATTTTTTCCAGCCGTGCAGGACAGCGCCAGTGAAAAACATATCAACAAGGCACCGGAACAACAACCAGAGGTCATTTTCCCAAATTCCTCTAGCCCGGTCCTTCTGATCTCATGTAAGAGCGGTTAAACCGAACATAAACCGCTCAAACATCCCCGAATCCTCCCAAGTCCCCAGTCCACCAAGAAGTCATGGAAATAAGTCGTGATAGAAAAAACATATGAAGACAGACATATTCCATTTCCCCATTGCCGTAAACTTTTCTTTTCCCTTTCGCCGCGTAACAAGTGAGAAAGAAAAATTTAACGGTAGGACTTCTGGTAACGGGAGCGGGCACCGCGACCACCGAACTTCTTGGGCTCGGCACGGCGGTTGTCGGCAACCAGGAGTGTGCGGTCGTACTGAGCAAGAGCCTGCTTCAGCTGGTTCTTGGAGTGCTCATCGACGTACTTCTGGTAGTAGGCGACAATGGACTTGGCGATAGCCTGACGGATGGCGTAGACCTGCGAGGTGTGACCACCACCGGTAACGCGGACACGGATGTCGACACCAGCGAACTTGTCAACGCCGACGATGAGGAGGGGCTCGTAGACCTAAAAATTCGAGCGTGAATTGTCAGAAACCGATTTCGGAGACGTATTCCCATTGCCATTGTCGCTTGCGATTCGGGCGAATCCCTTCTTTTCTGGCGCGCGGGAGTTGGTGGAGCGAATGTATTGTGCGTACCTTGAAACGGAGGATCTCGGGCTGGACCAGGGAGAGGGGCTGGCCGTTAACCTTGACGAGGCCCTTGCCTTGCTGTAAGAAGTCTCAGCATGTTGTCCAGTTCAATGTGTATATGACCCCAATGATCGCGCAACATGTTGTTTCGTATATCCTTCAAAAATTCAATCCCAGTTCTTCGTTTCGTGCACAATTCCTTTCCGACTGTTTTCCTTCCAGATATTTCGAAACAACGTATTGGGACCGAGGGAGTATAGGCGTTTCATCATACCTTGCAGTGGGCGACAGCGGTGGCTATTGAAAATTAAATGTCAGCGCACGGGTTCATTCACACTGATATCCGGTCGAAAAAAAGAGAGCTTACCCGTCTTCTTCTTGCCGAAGCATTGCACACTCGGGACGGAAGCCATGGTGGATTGTCGTGGGGGAGGGAGTGTGTTGTCGAGGGAGATGGAAAAAGAGTCACTTGAATTCCCATACACAGTGATTTGCCCTTCCGTGCGGGTTTCGCTTAGTGTGCGACGCTAATTCTATTTTGGGACTAGCGTGGCACGAGACTTAGGGCTTGGTCACATGACCCGGAGAACTTCAGTCGGGGGCGGGTTAGAGGCTACAAGGAATACAGAGACCGCTGAGATCATCATTATCTCGAATCATCAGCCGCTGGGTCTGTTTTTGTTGCTGGGATCTTCAATTGAACTTCTCCACCTTTCATTAATTGTTTAATTGTCCCTTACCCCGGCACCTACACTACCATACGCCGCGTCAACAAGATGTCGCAACTCGTCGGCAAGGTAAATAGCTTCAATGCGGAGCCTTCCGGGGCAACCGCATACCCTGCATTCAAGCGTCCAACTCAATTCTAACAATTGACACATCAGACCCGTCTCGCCTACTCGCGCACATGGCACTATGTCGATGCCGGCGCTGATGAACGTTCCCTCGGCCGCCTCGCCTCGTCAATCGCCCTCGTTCTGATGGGCAAGAACAAGCCCATCTATGACCCCTCAACAGACTGTGGTGATTATGTGGTGGTTGTGGGATGCCATGATCTCAAGACAACAGGAAAGAAGCGATTCCAGAAGAAGTACTACACGCACACGACGCGGCCCGGTAGCTTGAAGAGCATGACGATGGATCAGATGTTCGCCAAATGGGGTGGTGGTGAAGTCCTCCGCCGCGCTGTTAGGGGCATGTTGCCTAAGAACCGACTTAAGGATGCTCGCCTCGCTCGATTGAAGAGTAAGTGCTATGTGATTGCCGTGTTCCTACTCATTGGATGGGTTACTTGGTTACTCGATGGAGATATATATACACGGATTCATCTTCAAAGAACGACATGGACCCATCCATTCAGCCTGTATACTTCGCGTTTTGAGCCCAGTCTAACCCAATATCGCGCAGCTTTCGAAGGTGTCGCCCACCCCTACAAGGAGAATATTGTCAAGTTTGGCAACCAATCAGTGATCGGAAATCTGCCCGAAGTGCAGGAAGCATTCAAAGAAGCCGCCGACAAGCCCAGCGCATAAAGCATCCTTTTTCATCTCTCCTTCTTTCGTCATTTTACAACACCGACCTAAACCGGGTCTGTGTCTGCCTGTATTCTATTCTCCTGCGATGTTATGATCCTACTGCAAAAGCGCATGGGTGTGGAGTCCATTTGGGATATTGCTTTTGATTATCTACTCCGTTGGCTTGACCTCGGACTTTTCAACTTTCGAGCCTGCGGTTCTTTTGAAATGTACTTATAGCACATACAATCACAATACCACGTACTATACAATATCTTTTTTTATATACTTTTTACTATGTATCATGTGAAGAATTGTGTTGAATTGGATTCGAGATATAGGGAGTCTGATCCCAGAGGTATAGAAAATAGATATATGTACAGTAGAGGGAAAAACAAGTTAGCGCCCATGTCGGAGCTCGCCGACAATCCTCTATAAAGCATTTATAGCTTAGCCTTTTGGCCAGCGCGGCCAACGGTGCACTTGATAAGACCGTTGGGGTTGGACTGGGGGGCGTACACCTCGGCATCCTTGCCGGTGTTCTTGATACCCTTGTGCCAGCTGAGATCTAAAATCGCAGGGATTAATTAGCCTAAATCTAAGATTCACAGGGGAAAAGGGTCAAACATACCAACTTCAAAGAAGTGAATATTAGGCAACGCATACTCAACAGTCTCCAACAGAGGCACAGCAGCAAGAATCTGCTCTCCCATCTTGTACATTGTCGCCTGGACAGATGCACTGTTATCCTCAGCAAATGTCTTGAGGGTGATAGCGCGGGCCGCCTCCCAAGCAGCATTAAACTTCTCAGAGTGTGTCTTGACCTCAGCGAGGCCGGTGAAGCGGCGCCACTGCCAGTTCGCCGCGACATCAGTGCTGAGGAGACGATCCCAGGTCTCCTTGAGGGTAGTGTACTCGTCACGGACAAAGCCCCAGAACTGGGAACCGGTGCTCTTTAGCACGGTCAGGCCATTGATGGAGGAGTTGATGTCAATTCCCTTGCCCTCAACCACGTCGACTTGTACGTTGCGAGTCTCGGAGCCAGGCTTGATGAATGAGTGCGGGTGCGGCTTGCCGTCGATGTCCAGGCGCACCCAGCGGTGGGTCACGATATTGACGTGCGCTGCGTGGATGTGGCTGTACTTCTCGATGAAGTGTGTGCCCAGGATTGAACCGAACAGCTCCGGTGGGGTTACGGGGTTCTGCTTGGCTTTGATGAAGATGGTGTTCTTGATCGAGTCGGTTGCGACGACGACGCTGTTATCGGCTTTGGTGTAACTGTGGAGACCTTTGGATTAGCTTCAACCCTTTTTTTTGGAGATGAGAAATGTCGCTATACTTACGAGGTCTCAATGTCGCCCTCCAGCAGGACACAGATGGTCATTTCCACGACAGTCTGAATACCAGTCTTCTCATCGCGGTGCACTTTGCACACGCGGACATTGTCCTTGCCATAGCGGGCGGCTGCTAATGCGCTCATTTTGAATTGTGGGGGATAAATTTGATATACAGAAGAGAATGGAGAATTGAGTATGGTGAGGGTTAAAAAAATTGTATTATCCAGCAGACCAAAGGAGTATTTATTCTATCTGGAATTCACCAAATATGGGTTGATCAAGAGAGTATCGGGCACCTCCGATGGCCGCTCTGGCCGCGAGTGGCCGCTCTCCCCAAATCCCGATCTTATCAGTTGGCGATAGGACAGCTCATTTTCTTTTCTACTTATGTTCTGTTATGTATGTATTGCCTGATCCATGAATCCTTCCATAGCATTGGCATTCTCAACATCCTATCATCATACAGCGAGAAAGAAACGGAGCGCAATTCCATTTCCCCCAGATTTTCGGGCCACGAGCCGAGTGCAAGACAGTGGAGATCATCTCATATTCCACGAGAATCCCGAAATTCCGACCTCCGACTCTGCAAACATCAACTGCAAACCCCTAGATTATTATATTTCAAATCCCGTACGCTTTGTACTACAATGACAATCAACCCGGAGACCTCCACTGCGGACTCCCGGCAAGCTGCGAGCCGTGAAAGACGTGGAAGTCCTGGCGATAAACACTCAACGCTGACATGATATGCTCTCTGCTGACAACTGCCATAACAGGCATGCGGTGACCTTGCTGATGGTGGTACAGTGTGGGGAGAAAGACGTCACGGTTTGTCCGTTGACTCGTCTTGATGACGAGATATCACGGCTTTTTTGTTCTCCCTTGTTCATTCGTGTACTTTCTACGGATGGTACTTCGGTGTTAAGGCCATCCTACTTGGATTATCCACGGTAGATTATATCTATATCCTCCGTGGTGTATACTAGGTTACATGCAAATCTAGTGCCCATGAGGCCTACGGCGTGCAGTATATCTTCCCAAAGAACCCACACAAAGGAACACGAGCACCACCAGGGCGTTTATTCCAGCTTGATAATGCCCATATAGCGCTGCTTTCATTGCCGACACTCGGTAATCGAAGAGCCTCAATACTCACAGAGCACAGGAGAGTACCTACATACATACGTACTGCATCGGGAAAATGCATGGCCTACGCCTACGCATCCTGTCACAGCATGTGCGAATGTCAAACACACTGACCAATCTAGCGGTCAACAACGACAGCCATGATGGAGTCGATTTGCCTCTTATCTGAGTGACGATATTACCCGAGACCATCATGTGCTCAGCCACGCTGCCGACCACACTGCTTCGGCGACCAAAGCAAAAGTTTCATCGTTAGGCAGGGAATACCCAAGATATTTAACTGTGTGGCATGTCTCTCTCTGTACATACCGAACCCCAAATACCTGTTCAAATTGCAGTGGGAACAATCCCCCCCCC